>NW_028141168.1:1116684-1214329 GCF_030444845.1 Prenolepis imparis
ACAAAATAAATTAAACTTGTACCTGTACTTCCGAATATTCTTTTAATGGATACAATTGTTGCATTAATATTATTATATTCTTTCATTTTCTCAACTGCTTTATCATATTCCTTTTGATTTGTCAAATTTGGCCAATATGCTGCAGATTTTTTTTCACACGTAAACCAATTGTTAGGTATAATTTGAAGACCATCTTCAAATTCGACAATATAATATTTCTTACTCATAATGTGTGTGTGTGAGAGAGATATTGTTTATTTTTATTTTATTTTAAATATCTACAAATTAAATTTTTTATTAATTATTCAATATGCAATAACGGTAAAACAACGAATGCATCATTGTTTGAGTATTGCATAATAAACATTTTCTTGCTGATATCCGATATGGGCCATGAACATAATTCAGACAAATTGCTAACTTTATAAATTTCAAGTAATGATGACACACATGGAACATGAAATAAATCTTGTTTAATCATATATTTTCTACCGATGACAACTAAGCATTTTCTTGTGTTACAATATGCAATATTTTCAACTTTTATATAATACTTTCATCTTTCATAAGACAACAATTATTAGCATTATCATTCACTTTTATAACATAATTTGAAATATTAATAACTTCATACTGAGGATTTGTGCAGTTTTGAATAATGGGACCATTAGAATGTTCCTTAAGTAACTGTATTTTAGGATTTTCTTTGTATGTCAAAACTTCATTGTTACATATAGCATCTTTCTCTACGTATCTTCTATGTAATTGTTGTAACGGTTTATCAGCTTTGCGAATTGCGCTCTTTACTTCTTGTAAAAAGTTCTCATATTTAAAAGCACTAAATAAATCTAAAGTGCCATGTATTCGAACATCGTCGCATAAATGAATCAGACCGTGAACATTATGAGAGACATTGTATTCTCCATACAAAATTTTAAAACTTTTGACATAATGATTCAATAATTCTTCAGCATAATTCAAATAATCCTTACATAAATTTTTGCTGCATAAAATTCTAATAGCTACGTGAAGAGTTAGAAAATGATCATATAAATCATTTTGAAGTATTCCTTGAAAAACAACAGGGCCTGTGCCTGTATATAATAAAATTTGTCGATATTCAGTTGCCTTCCATTGTTTTAAATAATCCAAAGATCTCGGTTTTCTACCAAATTCAACTGGTACGGTCTGTTTAATAGTTTCTAAATTGTTTTGTTGCAACATTTACGATGTTGCAAACGAATTTTTAAATCACCTGTTGTCCACATATACAAACATTTTATCATAATTCCGAGACAAAGTAGATGCATATAATCAAGAGGAATATTTTTTATAAAATGTCTGCGGTATTTGTTTTAAATTGGTGTAGTCTAAGTGGAAATTTTCATCGGTTTCATTTAAAAAATCATTATTTGTTCTTTTTGCAGCATAAATATCTGCAAAACAAATACGTCCGTTTCGATATTCACCTTCAATTATGCACTTTGTGCAACTGAAGTAACCATTGTGACCTTTTACATTTAATATAAAAGATTTTGCAGAAGCATCGCATAAAATTTGTTTAATTTTGATATTATATAATTTCTCATACAGAAAAATTCCATTATTTATCAATTCTATCATTTCTTCGACAAAATCTTGTAAATACTCATTGCAATTTGCTGGTTTCTTAGATCCATAATATGCACCAATTATAAAAATTTCTTTATATGGCAAAACACATCCTAAGATTGGCCATAATGATGATGTTGAAGATCTTGATATAGGTAAACCATCAATATTGATTCCTAGATTTATTGTATGTATATTATGAAATCTGTGATTATATTTTCTACAATATTTCTGCTCTAATACAACACGAACTCCAAAATGAGAATATAAACCAGGTAAAACAGTTTTGATTGTAGTATTTTTTGGCGTTTGCAATAAAGTTCTAGGATCTACTGGTAAATCAGAAAAGCATTCATGCATACGAAGAATTTTCAAAAGTTGACTTAGTGTAACGTGATTAACGTTATTTGTTACAGCCCAGTCACGTAATAAGAATTTAAAGTTTCTTTCCTCTTTAACATTCTCAGTATTTGGATTGTCTAAATAAACTGCATTATTTTCTGTATTATTTGTTATTTCATTTAATTCATGTATTATATTCATATTGTCATTTTCGGTTTCACTGCATATAAATTCTATATGATTATCAGATTTATTTACATATTCATTTACATGATCATTTTCATAAAATTTGGCACTTGTACTTGGCAATGTATGATTTTCGGATAATTTTTCCTGATCTTTTCTGATCTTTTCCTGATCATTATAGTCTAACAAATTTGTTTCATTTTGCACAAGTCTTCTCAAATGCCTAACTGACATTTCACGTAGACGTTTGCGTTTTTTATTATATTTTTCCATAATTCCCCTAAAAAATATTTTTTTTTAAATCTTATTTGAACTTTAACTTTTTAATTCATAAAAAGAAAATTTATATCAGACAATAAAAGATATAAATTTTCTTTTCACGAAAAATTATTTTATTAAATGTAAAAGCTAAAGTATATCTGGAGAACAGATTAACTGTATGTTATTGATTTCTATCAACATAGTAATAATCGAATAACATTCTTGTTACATATATCCTTGAGTAGCTATTTACATGACATTACTTCATATATTATCATACTAGAACAACACAGGCGCGCGCATCGCGCGCGCCCTTTAATTGTTTACATTATTAGAAATAAATTATTAAATAAATAAATAAAAAAATTTATTAATTACAATTTATCATTTAATTATTTTAAATTTTAAGAAAACAATTATGTAATATTTATGAGTAAAATATTTAATAAAGTTTTTATAACAATTTACAAATTTAAATTTAAAATATAGAAATAAATTAAAAATTAATTAATAAGTGGATAATAAAGTAGAAGAAGGAATAATACAAATATATTTTTTTTAATTGTTTTTTGTTGCAAAAAATAACATTTATTTTCAATAATTTAATCACATAATAATATTTACATAATAATATTAATTAATAATAATTACATTTAGGGTGAAAAGTGGCCCCGCATGCTCAGTATCTGGCTGGCATGCGGAAGGTCCCGGGTTCGAATCCAGTTCGAACCAACACACCCCATATGCCTGCTCGGGTACCGGTGAAAGAAGGGAGATAATAATGTTGAAGAAAGGGGGGAGAGCAGGATGAGTAGAGGAGATGGAGGATTGCTGGGAGAAAGAAGGAGGATGGAAGGAGGAAGGACAGTTTGAGAAGGCTGGAGAGGAGAATGGAGCCAGGGGGAATATTGGAAGAAGGAGATGGAGGATTGCTGGGAGATATGGAGGAAGAAGGAGTGTTGGAAGACGGGTGGCTGAATGTGGTATAGTGTATAGTATATATATATGGATTGTATTTAAAAAATTGTAAGGTCGCCGATGGCCAGGATAAGAAAGAGATGGGAGAAGTGTATTGTAAAAAGGTTCGGGAACGCTCCTTTGGAAAAAAGCGCCTTGTAAACCCTGAGGGGATATGCAATAAATGATGGTATGGGTAATAATAATTACATTTACCATATAATTAAAAAGAATTAATTGAATAATTTAAATAATTAAATAATAATTTTAAATAACTAAGAATATAAAGGCTCGATATATATCAAATATAAATCGGTAATAGATAGGCTATTCGAGCCGTACGCGGATGTCGGTGCGTCGATTCCAACGAAAATTAATTTTTCGTTGGAATTAACTAATTGTGCACGGGGCACACATTTTGCTTGGTACACCGCCAAGACTTTATTACGGAACAATCTCAATTCGAGATTTTTAATTCCAAAGATCCCCTCTAACCCCCCTACAGAATTATAGGCGAGAAAAATATAGATCCGAAAGTCGCTGAATCGGGAATCGAACCCGAGACCTTTCGCTTGCCGGGCGACTGCTCTCACCATCTGAGCTATTCAGACCCTTCGACTCTATATTTTTCTCTGCCTTGATAAATAACTATTTGTAAATAACTTTCGGAAACAGCGACTTTCGGATCTATATTTTTCTCGCCTATAATTCTGTAGGGGGGTTAGAGGGGATCTTTGGAATTAAAAATCTCGAATTGAGATTGTTCCGTAATAAAGTCTTGGCGGTGTACCAAGCAAAATGTGTGCCCCGTGCACAATTAGTTAATTCCAACGAAAAATTAATTTTCGTTGGAATCGACGCACCGACATCCGCGTACGGCTCGAATAGCCTATCTATTACCGATTTAAATTTTAAATAATTTTAAATAATTTTAATAATTTAATTCTTGAAACATTCTTTAAGTTTTAAATTGTGTGTTCCTTTTATTTTGTGTCTGCAATAGAAATATATTTAAATTATTGCAAATTATTAATAATATAATAATAATAATAATAATATAATAATAATAATAATTTCTTTAGGGGGGTTAGAGGGGAACACAGGAATTAAGTAAAATTCCTCATAAGCCTTAGCAGTATACCAAGTAAATTTTCGTGCCCCGTGCACAATTAATTATTGTAAGCGGATTTCGGATGTCGATAGGAGATATATATATATTAAATATTCTTCAACTCGTTATAATTCAGAATCGTATATAAACACTTTATTACTTTACTCTTATAAATTCTCAGAGAGAGAGCCGCGTATGATCGAGCGGTCGCCGTTTATATACAAAACAGTTCAAACGCTTATTCTTTTAAATGACGCCAATCACGGCAGGGCACGTTTCGTCAGAAATACAAGATAAAATATCGAAGCAACGGACAGATATAAGTATATACGAAAACACGACAACGACCCGACACGATAATAATAACAATACATGTAAGGTGATTTCCCGGACATCCCGCTACATTAGATACCGTTCGGCCATTCTGACGTTAGGCCGTCCCGGCCTAACATAGGGTACTTTCCGATTCATGCATGATGCGCGTGAAGTGACAGAAAATGTATAATATGCGTGACATAAACTATAGATTTTCTGTCACTTCATGCGCATCATGCGTGAATCGGAAAGTACCCATAGTCACAAAAAATGACGCGAAATAAATATAACATACATTCATCGCATCTCGAATGAGCGCATGTCCGAGAAACTTACTTTAATTAAAATTTTACGTATGGACGCATTTGATCGGGCGCCACAAATTCCCTGATCTTATCTCGCCTCCGCGGGAACCAGTGAATTTTAGCTGCACTACCGATAACCCTGTCAACACCGACATGACTAAGGTCATCGTGACAAGTTCCAATCACGTTATTTTCCGTCGATCGTGACACATAAAATAACAGTTCTTTATTTTTATCTCTTCGATACATTAATCTGTCGCGTAATTCATAAAATTTCATTTCGCTCTTTTCGAGCTCGTCACGAGTTTTTGTGATCTCCTCGTCGCGATCTTGGCAAATCGTACGCTTAAATATATTGCCCTCAAGCACGAGGACGCCGCGGCAACGACCGAGCGCATCCACGCAGCTCGCGCGCCCCCCCGGGCGGTGAACAATCTCGCTCTCGTAATTTTTCTTAATGTTTTCCGATAAGCCGATATCCTCGTTAATTCGGAGTTTATCACGCATGTTAACCGACTCGTCGCAGCTTTCGATCGACATTATTTCGCCACCAACGCACGCCGCCTTAACCGCTGCAATTTCGATAGTTTCTCCGAACGAAACTCGTATCAACGGACAAGTCAGGAAATCTCTACCGAGGAGGACATTGTAGGTCATGGCATCGTCCGAAACGGTGTAAAACTTTATTTCTATGCGGACGTCAGTAGATATACTATGCCAATTCTAACCCATGGGGCTCCGAGGGGGATGCGGGGCGCGGGGGTATCTCGTTGGCGAGGGGTATGACGTCACGCGGGGCGGGGGTATCTCGTAGGCGCGGGGGCTGACGTCACGCGGGTGGAGGGGATGTTTCGACAAAGGAGGGGGAGTTTTATTATGAGTGCAATATTTGTAGATGGATATCTTTACGACTTTTTTTTTTATGAGGGATCCTAGACATTTTCCCAAAAAGGTATAAAACAAGCGTCGATGATCGACAATTTTGTACCCTCATTAGTATAATTTTATTACGGAGCGTTCTAGAATCCATAAAACTATGTTTTTCATTTTATGGACATTTTATCATTAGGAAAAAAATGAAGATTTTAGGGCCAACGCTGCGACGAACATGTTGAAACGTGATTAGGTGCAAAAGCGCTGACGTTCGGCAGCTTTGTACCCTCGCGGAAAATCTCCCATAAAAACGAGAGCAAAACATTTTTTCTTAATATTTATTGTGACGTGACGTTTTTAACGCCCGTCACAGGGCCGGCACGGCCCGGCCGAGGAAGGGTCGAGAGAGAGGACGAATTTTGGGTCGGCGAGCGACGAACTTTTCTTCGTCGACTCGCCTTTAGTTATATAAGTCCGATAGATTTACCGAGTGGAAGTGAGTGGTCAGAGAAGGCCCTGATGTATCGAAGGGAGCAGCCATCGTGGGATGGCGGAATTTGCAGCAAGAGTGGACGACCTGGGTGGAAGCGGTGCGCTCGGGGACGCCGGGTAACACGGAGAAGTAAGGTATTTATTGTCCATAAATAGAATAAATACGTAAGGGCCCGTTACTGCCGGATACGTTTTACAGCCTCGGATAGCGGACGGAATTAAGCGGAGGAGCCCATCAAAAGGTACCAACATCCCGAGACAGGGATGGCTGCTCCAGTGGGGTCGCCGGCACCGTCCCGAGGAAAGCGGAACCGTCGGAGACTGATCACCTCTCGGCGGGTTCCCCTCGCAAGTCAACAGCCAGTAGAGAAGGAGAGAAGCAATTATTCGGAACGTGCAGCGAGCAGCCACATTATCCGCACCAACATTCCGAAAAGTACCGAGAGCCGTTTCGAAAATACCGGGGCAACGAGGCCCACAAGGATCGACTATCGTCGACAGAGGATCCAGGATCGATTATAGGCGGCGCGCGCAGCGCCACCGACGCCGGCTACCGGCGTGCCGTGAGCCCAGAGTCGTACACTGTTCGACGAGACTGCGGCGTGCGAACCACGTGCGACACCGACGGACGACAGATTATTGTAAGGCCACCACTTCAAAGTCTCGGTAAGAGCGAACTCGGCGGGGACTCGCGTCTCTAGTAACACGGTTAAGATTGTTATCCATGTCATTGTTAATTACTTTCGTTACCGAGCCCTCGGGAGTGTCCGAAACGCGAGGCCCGTACTGAGATTCGCCATTAAAGTAAGAACTGCGCAGCCTCTCTCTCTCTCCGTGGAGAGCCGTACCGAGTCGACAGTCCAGAATTTTGTGTATAAATGTTAGTTTAATTATTTATCGAGTTTCGTCTCTGATTGTCTTGTGTCGAGCATTTGAGTCTTGTAATTTGGGAAATGTCTTTCTCCCCCGCCTCCTCGATTGAAATATAATCCGGGATATGTTCCCCTCGGTAGCGATAAATATCGAATCATAATTGTGTTGTAACACCTCGAGGGTCGAGGATCTACCGAGTCACGAGACCGTAAATACGTAATGTGAAACTGCAATCAATTTTCTAATATGAAATATATTTATTTAACTTTTATTTAAATATGTCAGTGTGCCGATTTAATGACTTTCCTTCTCTCCGAAGCCCCGAGTACGATTCCCCGCATTAAGAATCCCGCCCCTCTGCCAATTAAGAAACTGAGTTACCGAGCTTAAGCCGTCACTATCGTAGAATTAATTATCGTGTTATTTTGAGTGGTGCGGCCTGACCGTACCTGGCGCCCAAGCAATCTGTCGAATTTTTGTGTGTAGAGATACCGAGAAAAGTGACGAAGTTGCGCGGCACTGGAAGGAAAAGTCCGTTGCATTATATAAGTGCAAATGTAAAAGCGTTGACGTTCGGCAGCTTTGTACCCTCGCGGAAAATCTCCCATAAAAACGAGAGCAAAACATTTTTTCTTAATATTTATATAAGTGCAAATGTAAAAGCGTTGACGTTCGGCAGCTTTGTACCCTCGCAGAAAATCGGTCGTAAACGAGAGCGAAACATTTTTTCTTAATATTTTTTTTTTAAGGAAGAATTGCGATAATTTTGAGAGGAATGGGGGTTGAAACTTATGAAGAGAGTCTGTCTCCGCATCAAACAGTCTTTAGCATTCGTATAGCACAGATCAGAGTAAAAGAAATGGATGAAGATATTATGACTGAGGATAATGATAATGACATAGAAATTATAGATATTGCGGAAGATAGTGATAATGACATAGAAATTATAGATATTGCGGAAGATAGTGATAGAGAAGAAAATGACATAGTGAGTGAATCAACAGACTCCGATTATAATAGCGAGCACGGCGGGGACTTGGATATAATTGAACAATTATTGGGAGTGCCTGTAATCAGCAACATAAATGTTGTAACGAAGGTGTGCGCTATATATTCATATTATATACCTGAAGATTATATTAAATTATGCACTGCTTGTGTAGTACGAAATGCGGAACTATTTGTAAACATTTGTGCCATACGCGTGCATTGTACCACTTCTTATGAAGTGATTATAGAAGAGTGGTGCAGCGATTGTCACGCTCCGCTGCATCTGATATTCAGGCGGAACATGTGTCCACTTTGTAATCATTGTAAGTATCCGTTTTATATTTATAATAAATTAAAAATTTGAAAAAACAAAAGTAAAATTCACTGTTTCTATTTTCAGTATAAGACACAGCCTTCACTCTACTACCTCACCAGTCATCGCTGCAGTCACTGTAACCACCTCCATCGCCCGACCACCTCACAGCTGCCGTTGCCGCTAGCATTTTTTTTTTAATTTTATATTTTATATTAATTTTTTTATTCATATATTTTCATTTTTATTTTATATTTTCTTTTATTCAATTTCATACTTATATCTTTGATATTGAGAGCCGATAAAAATATTCTTAATTTTCTTTAATATTAATTTATATTTACATTTTATTGTATTCTTTTATATTCTTTTATATTATATCTATTTTTAAATTTTACATGCTTTTATATTTTTAATCACACACACAAACACACACACATTTTATGAATAAAAATTATTATTAATAGAAAAAAAATTCTCTCTCTCTTGCGAACACCTCGCGCTCTCCTTCGCTGCATCATCTCTCGCGTGCGCCTCTCGCTATCTCTGTCTCTCGCGTTCGCCTCTCTCTCTCTCTCTCTCTCTCTCTCTCTCTCTCTCTCTCTCTCTCTCTCTCTCTCTCTCTCTCTCTCTCTCTCTCTCTCTCTCTCTCTCTCCCCCTCTCCCTCCCCCTCCCCCTCCCCCTCTCCCTCTCTCCCTCTCTCTCTCTCTCTCTCCACTCTTTCTCTCTCCCTCTCTCTCCCCCCTCTCTCTCCCTTTCCCCCCTCCGTCTCTCTCCCTCTATCACTGTCCCCCCTTCCTCTCGCTTCCCCCCCCCCCCCTTTTCTCTATCTCCCTCTCTCAAACATACGATGTATGGAGATTAATATTACTAATGATTTATGGCTCTCTAAAAGAATTCGATAACAACTAAACGAAGACCGTCTTTCAAGAAATTTGAGGCATATTTGTCACAACAGATATATATGCTTGACTTAGACACTCTGTGTCTTCTTGTCGGTTTAGGCCATTTATCTGGCGCTTGATAAACAGCATCTCTGAAACAAGTCTCTTCCTTAGAAACGGTTCCTCATCCAAGATCTCAACGTTATCCCAATCAAATTCGTGGTTATTCAGCCTGTGATCCGTGATCACGGATTTTTGCGCGGTGTTTCTTTTTATGTGATTTCTGTGCTCCCTAATGCGTGTTCTCAACTGCCTGCTGGTCTGACCGACATAAGAGGCATTACAATTTTGACATGAAATTTTGTATACAACGTTATTATGCCAATCTTTCTGCAGTGTGTCTTTATGCACGCGGATAAACGAGCGTAACTTATTCAAACCTGTGTAGGACATTTTTACATCTAGATCACGGACCACATGGCTAAACCGCTCGGACCATTTGGGTATGTATGGGACATTAAAATATGCAACGCGAGCCGAATTAGTATCAGGTGTTCTGTTAGCGTCACCTGAATTATTATTTTTATTTCTCGCAAACAAAGTCCTAAGCCTTTCGTGAAATGTTTCAAAAATCAGTTGTAATGGATACCCATTATCACGTAACACCCCAATGACCAATTCGAGGTTCTTTTGGTGATATCTTGGATGTGATAACCAGAAAGCCCTATCTATTAGGCCAAATATTGTGCCTCTGTTGTGGCAGAGAGGGTGACAGGAGTAATAATTCAGATATCTTCCCGAAAATGTTGGTTTATGATACCAATCGAATTCAACGTATCCCCGGTTTAGAATGAATGTAACATCCAAAAAATCGAGTCTATTGCCCCCCTTTTCCAAAGTAAACTGTAATCTGTTATGACACGCGTTAAACTGTCTTAGTATCGCCTGGCTCGTCCCGGGAGGGACGGCCAACGCGATATCATCAACATAGCGTACGTAGATCGGGAGTTCAAAAGGAAGGTCTCCTATCACCCTGCTCTCCAAATCGCGCATGGTTAAATCGGCTACTATGGGAGCGAATTCTCAGCTGTCTCCTTGACTCAGCTGACATTGACTTCGATAACAGGCTATGAGCCGTGGTAGGGCGCCTTATAAATAGCATCAGAACGAATATCTTCTTCACTCGTGCGTCGGGCGCGTCCGCGTACGGTCGTGTGAACGTGCGATGGATGAGTGTGTGAGTAAGAGTGAGCCCCCTTTCGGAAATTCCTCACTATACTCGTCATTATAGTCCACTTTTGAGTACCTCATGACATATTATGTCACTTTGTCTATCTAATGGGATATCGATAGGGGGGGCTCACGGCTTTTGTGCTACGTGCGGTAGTATGTAGATTCCCCATTATTATTTATTGTATTAAATTTACTGAAGAAGGTCCAAAGAAAGGACCGAAACGTTTAGATTCAATAAATTTGTTTTTCCAACAAGTTTGTTTTTAATATTTGCGTACCTACACCCTACGCGTGGCTCCATATAGCCTCCTTTTGAATTTGTAATTTATCAATGCAGGGAGCCTACATTGTTACTTATCATCTCATAACACTTTGATTTATATTCTGCTATGCTTCCCCCTCTCTCTAAATTGTTGGTGCGTTTAGGTGATTTTGCGCACAACGTTGGTCAACGGGTTGTACTGGATCACGCGATCGTGTATGATGAGTACGCAGTGGTATTCATCGGCACATTCTCTCTACACTCGAATTCCAATCTCACATCCACGGTTGCGCTCTTGACCGATTCGTTTTGTCGAGAACAATCGATGATCACGAACGGACCGTTACGTAGAAACATTGAGACGGTGAGACTCGGCTCGAGATACTTGTATCCATAATAGTTCTTGCAGAAACGCGCATACGTATCGTATAGAATCGAACATCTATTTTTATCGAAATCCAGATTCATATCGTCGTACGGATAACATTCCGAGTTCAGATAGAGTTTCACATTGGTCATCTTGCAATCGTCGAATCGACTCATATCCTCAGACATGATGTTTTTCCGACCTGTCTGCAGAGCGAAGATAACATATCGTGGCTTCTCCAGCTGAGTCGCTGTCTTAATGGCCCATGAATGCTTGGTTGTACGCTGCAATAGCGGATACTCATACAGATCCCACGAGCGAAAACCCATGCTGAGGTAATGTCCGCTTTCCAGAGCGCGCAACATCGACAGCTTCTTAATCTCGCTCAATAACACATGTGGCATTCGCCATTGTATCTTGAATATGTTGGTCACAGGCTCCAGCGTCGAATCTCCAACCAGACAATTGTTGTCGTTGCGCGATCGTATTAAGATTAACTCATGACGAGCGTTAATCACCACTCGTCTGTAATCCTCGCAAAATCCCAATAACATGTAGAGCGGTACGCAAAAATTGAAGTTTCCATTTGCAGTAGTCGGATCAGTCCAGCCGGCGTTTCTCATAATCACGCTTCTATCGGATGATATCGTTACATAGTTTTTGAGCAAACTTGTTATTCCCACGTTTCTGTTGCGATCAATCTCCATGCCATCGAGTTCGTATCGAATCTCATCGAACATGAATGCGACACAATTATTTCCCAGTATCACAGCAGATCCTTCGGCTGATTTATTTATCTTTAGTTCTCCCTCGATGTATAGGAAACTTTCATACGGCAACGTATACAGATCCTGTTGTTGTATGGGTATTCTTATCTCATCACTGTGTCCGAATGTTGTGTTAGCGAACGGGTTGTACGTGTGAGTCTCGATTTTGACGATGCGATCGTCGAAGATTGGCTCGTCTCCAATGTTGAGGATGTCGGTCATTGTTCAGATTTCGCACCGCGAATCCCAAAGATTGTAAAAACGCAACGTTTGATGCGTTCACTTTCTTTTTCTTAGTGCAACCGGATGATTGGATATTAGTGAATATCGACGTTGTTGTTGTTGTTGTCGCTGGCTCCGTAAAGATTGTGTTATCTCTCGTGTCTTTCGATCCGTTCAACACGAGCATCTCATACGCCACACACGTACGTTATCGCTGTCGTCGTCGTACGTGCAATCTAATGGTGATCTCTTCTCCTCGAAAATCGAGCAATCGTCTGTCCTGGTCGACAACGCGTAACGTTAAATCCGTAATGCTCCGCACGATGATCGGCAGGTAAATGATGTGCGCCGGTGTTTCCGATATCTTATATCCTGGTGGTACCCTCGGTGAAAATTCATGTATCGTATGAACGAGTTTGCCGTTGCTGTACGCGCCCGCGGTCACATTACATTCTACGCGGATAATGTTCACGTTGATAATATTAATCGGCATGTACAACTTGTACCATTTTCGCGGCTGTAGTATACGGTTCGAGAATCCTAGCAGCGATCCAATGTTGTTAGGCTTGCTAAAATTCATTCTGTAGGCGCATTTAATCTCGCTCCTCATCGTATTATAATTAGCGCGGAGCACTATTGGATATTCTCCATCTTCAAAGTCACCGTCGTCATTTGTCCGAATATGCGTGGTGTCAGCGTGTTTTTTATCATCGTCACGAACAGCGTGTCGCGGACGTTTTCGTGAAATTGCATGTTTCAAAAACTCATGTATCGCTTGCAGCTCGTACGATCCCTCGGGAATCGTAATTTCCGCGTCATCTTTGCCAAAGTAAAATTTATTATTCGAGGAATTCACGTTCGATATCGTATGATAAGTCTCAAAATCCGCTAGACCTAGCTCGTATTCATCGTCGCTCAATCTACGGCGGGAAAGTAGTTTACCGCGAGAACACTACTCTTCCCGGTCAGTGTGAATGTCATAGACATGTTGACTAAACTGTTAAACGAATACTGAGTTAAATAGCGCAATGTCAGTCTTTAAATTCACGTGCATCGACCGCTCGGAGAAACTGTAAGCACAATTGTCCACAGATGCTTTGATTGTAAATTTGAACAGGTGTGTAATTGTATTGTATCTTTGTCACATTTAAATATCGCACCAATTCATTCGGCGGTCGAAGATTGCCGAAACTGTCAAAATATATAGCGCGATCCCCCCTCTTTGCATACGCTACCCAATGAGTACCCGATTCTTTAGCGTTATCCAAATTTACGATGCCGCTCTCGTTTCGATATATACCACCGATCGGTAATGAATCACGCATGAAAACACCTCTAAAATACGGAATGTGCATACGTTTTGCCAGTTGTAGCAATTATATGTTGGTAGTTACGCCCTGCGGCATTTTTAGCGTCTCTTTGACGTTTTTTTTTTTTCGTTTTTCTCGTTGAAACTCCTCGTCCGTGTTTGTATGGCGAGATACAATCCGTGACCTTCCATGGCGCGATTGTGACGTAGCATCTCTTGCAACTGACGTTGTGCAGCTTTTCCGTCGTTCACCATATTTGCTACACCAGCCGCTCCACCGACCAGAGATCCGAGCGCGCCCAACATTGGTAGAATCGGTAATACACCCCCACGTTTCGCTATCGGAAGTATTCGTTTCTTCGCCATGTTTTTCTTCGTCTTCGTCTTTGTCGTCTTCAGGCCCATACCGAACTTCGTCTTAGCTTTCATCGCTGCCCAGACAGCTGCGGCGGCGGCTCTCTCACCGAGAGTCGAATCTCTCGCAATGATGCGAGTTTGCGCTTCCTTGGCGAGTATCCTATCTGCCGCGTGTCTCTCGATGAGATCGTTGCTTCGAGAGTACGCTATATTGTGTTCACGGCACGCCGCGTCCAATGGGTTGATACCTCAATCGCCTCTGGCTAATCGCTTTTGTAGTCGCGTGCCCGGACCGCAAAACTGATAGCCGGGGATATGGAATTCGATCGGAAGTGCGTTTATCGCCTGATTTAATAGGCCTCTACCTATTTTCGTTGATATTCGCTGCAATCTTTTATCATCGGCGCTGGACCGTCAATGTGCGTTCGCTGCCACGGTCGATTGTAATGTTCGAAACAGCGGCGATAAGTTTGAACCTCCAAATCCGCCTTTATATGTTCCGGAAGCTTGTCCCACACACAGTGGTAATTGCCGCACATTCGCAATAAAACTGTTTTCGACACAAATTGTAGCTGTTCGGCGATCAAATTACAAATATCGTAAGGACTTGATAGCAAGACAAACATTTTTTCGTTACTGAGCAATTCGCGGTTCCGCGCAGCTATAAATAGGCAGACGTTCGATTTAATCGGGGAGTGGGAAAATGAGATTCGTGCGACAACCTTTCGCGATACGCGTGACGAATTACGACGCCAGATTACGATCGATGGGGGACAACGCGGAGATGCGTAGACACAGTACGATACTGCCGACTACTATACGCGCGATCGTATGCGGCCCCTCGAATTGCGGTAAAACTAACGTCTTGATTAGTTTGATAGAAAGCCCGCACGGTGTCCGCTTTGAAAACGTGTACGTGTACTCAAAGTCGCTGCAACAGCCAAAATATCGGTATCTGGAGAATTTGTTGACGTCGATCGATGAAATCGGCTATTTTACATTCTCCAATAACAGTGACGTCATTCCACCGAGCGAAGCATGTCCAAACTCGATTTTCGTTTTCGATGACGTGGCGTGCGACAAACAAAATACGATAAGAGAGTACTTTTCAATGGGACGCCACTCGAACGTCGACTGCTTCTATCTCTGTCAGACATACGCAAGAATACCGAAACATCTTATACGCGACAACGCAAACCTGCTAATCTTGTTTAAACAGGATGGTACCAACTTGAAACATGTGTACAACGATCACGTGAATACCGACATATCATACGAGGATTTTAGTGAATTATGTCGTACTTGTTAGCAGCAAAAGTATGGATTTCTAGTGATAGATAAGGATAGCTCGCTTACGAACGGCCGATACAGAAACGGATTTAACGTGTTCGCGATACCGCAAAACAATTAGTCGTTGCCGATGTTCTGTCGAGAGAGGTGAACACGAGCGTTCGACACTCTGTCAACATGGCTGAGAGCGATAATATTCGCGAGCGTGAAAAGATAGCGAAGGAGATTGCGAAAACGAGTGAATCAATCCGTAAGAAACATAACGTTTGAAGACCGGTAAGATCGATGACGATATCGCGGTCAAGACCCATTTTAGACCTATTATTGAGCCGCTACAAAAGATTGTCGACAACTCGATCGCGGTGGAAAACGAGCCGGAAAGTACCGCAAAGATTAAAATCTTACCCATCAAGCGGTACAAGGAGGAAAAGGAGGAGGAGGAGGAGGAAGAGGAGAAGGATGATGCGACATCGAAAAAGAGGAAATGGTCAAACTCGAATCGCTCATCGACACCGCGTACATCGGATGCTTTACTGGATGAACCGATGATAACTTCTACACCGTTCGCGACAACGAGAATCGTACAACCTATGATACCCGAAACACTCGCAAACGAAAATGTTTTCGAAACCTCGGGCAGCACGCTCGAAACATCGTTTGTTCGAAACACATTACAAACGCTGGAAGGTCAAGAAATGTTGCGAAAGCACTTGGGACCACTGGGACAAGAGTACATGAGCACTCTCCTCGGTGGCGACAAAGAAAAGAAAATCGATCACGTGTACGGTGTCTATTTCGACAAGGATGAAATGCGTCTCGGTAACAAACGATTCGACATTGACAAATATGACTCTATAATTATAGACAAAGTGAGGTACATTGGTACACCAGGATTATACGAATTGATCTTCAAGAGAATTCCCGATGATGACATTTACACGGAGGATGATATGCATAAATACAAGAGCATATTATTGGCGACGAACGCGCATAAACGCAATTATGACACACAAGGCCAATTACGAAGCAACAGGGGATACAAGTACAAACATATAATCGCACCATTGATATCGATTGAAAAGAAAAAATCTGGAAAGGGAGTATTCATGCCTCACGCGATAGCACTAACCGACAATAAAATCGATTACATACACTGGGATGACCCCAACGAGCTAGTGGATCGGCTACGATTGCTCGATGCTTCGCGCCGAGCTGGCCACAACGCTCACGACAATGAGATCCTGTCGATCATCGAGGAACTTCGCGAAGCAGGCATTATTATAAATTGAATGGTGTCTCGACAAATCTAATCAGTCGATCAGCGTCACTCGTATGGGGAAAAAAAATGCCTATCAACAAATTTGGATTATTCGACCAAGAAATGATGCAACCGGCACAAGCGGTTCTTGGGATAGATTGGTGAAAAGTTATGTGCGCGAAAACGCTCTGTGTCGCGTCGTTACGGACTATGATGCAAGATCGCGCAAGATTCGTCGTGTAGCGCAACCTAAAGCTGACACTGATGCCATCAACAAACTGTATGTGGAATCCTGCGTTAAAAGATTGATGAATCAACAGAAAGAATCAGATGAGAAGCTGACTTCGTTTGAGAAGGATGTGCGGGCAATACAGATTGTGATAAACGAACTTCAACGCGCGGCTAACGCTAACTCAGAAACGGCTATCAACCTGAATGAGCAGCAGTGAACGGGTTAGGAGCGGCTATCGAACGGTTATCGAACGGCTACGAACAATTATCGAACGGCTATGAACAATTATCGAACGGCTACGAAGGATTATCGAACTGCTATCTAACTACAATGAGTAGTAGTGGTAGTGAACGGCCTAGCAACATCTGCGAACGAGGATACGAACAACTCAAGCAGGGTTGCGAACGAGGCTACGAACAAGTTTGCCCTTCCCCCCGGCTGTCGTGTCGTCTGCTATGCGGACGACACCATAGTACTGACCGGGGGGAACGGCTGAGGGGAGGCAAAGCTGGTGGTCGAAATCGCGGTAGTCTGTGTGGTGCGCTCGATAAAGGAAATGGGCCTCAAGGTGGCTCCCAATAAAACCGAGGCCATCTACTTCCATGATGGCTCTCAGGGGAAGCCACCGGCGGCCCGTGTTATGGTGGACGACGTCCCCGTCCAGCTAGGACAAAGCCTCAAGTATTTGGGGCTCTGGCTGGACGGTACCTGGCGTTTTGGCGACCATTTCGATCGGCTGGCCGAGAGGGTCAACCGAGTGGCGGGGGCACTTAGTCGCCTGCTACCCAACCTCGGGGGGCCAGACGATCGTGTACGGAAGCTGTATGCGAACACGGTTAACTCGGTGGCCCTGTATGGGGCACCGGTTTGGGCGGACGAGGCGGTGGCCTCGAAACACATCAGGGATGTGCTTCGCAGAGCACAGCGGAGGGTGGCCATCCGCGTCGTCCGCGGATACAGAACCGTGGCGCATGCGGCTGCCTCGGCCCTGGCGGGACTGCCTCCCATGGAGCTCGTGGCGTGCACCCACAAAAGGGTGTACGAGAGAATAAGGGAGCTCCGTGGGATGGACTTCAACATCATGGAGAGGGTCCGGGGCATCGTCAAGGCGCAGGCCCGACGACGCATGATAGAGGAATGGGGGGAATATCTGGATAATATTCCCCCAACAAATTCGGGAAGGAGAGTCGTCGGGGCCGTGAGACCTGTACTAGAAGAGTGGGCGGACAGGACTCACGGCAGGATGTCGTTTCACCTTACACAGATATTCGCCGGGCACGGTTGCTTCGGCGACTATCTGTGTAAAATCGGGAAAGAGCGCACCACACAGTGCTATCATTGCGAGGAGGATAGGGACACGGCGCAACACACTCTTGAGGAGTGCCCTTCCTGGGAGGAAGAGCGCCGTATCCTTATCGATGTTATAGGGGAGGACCTGGCGCTCTCAACCATAGCCAAGAAGATGGTCGAGAGCGAGGAAGCGTGGGAGGCGGTTGTATCCTGCGTCAAAGCAATGACGCAGAAGGAGGAGGCCGAAAGGGCGCGAGAGAGAGGGCGCGCAGAGGATGACGACGACGGCAATGAGTCCCAGACCCAAACTCAAAGAGGGAGGATAAGGAGGCCCCGCCGCCGCCAACAACAAAACCCGTGACAATAAAGGGGGAACCACGGTTCCCCCGATGATAGTCAGCGGGAGGGGGTCGCCCTCACGGGGGCGACCAAGCAAAAGAAAGGAGGCTTCCCCCGCGCATCAAGAGCGCGGGGAAGAGAGCGGAGTTAGGGCGGGAGACCCGAACACTGTTCTGTCCACCGAGGGGGAACGTCCTTACTTCCCCCCGGGAGGACGCGGCGTAGAGGGGTGGCCCGTCTGCGCCGTAACCAGGATGGCCTCTCCCCTAAAAAAGGGAAGATCTGGGGCTGCACCAAATGCAGCCCCACGATAAAGGATTGGCGGGAGGCCCCCCGGAAGTTATGCAATTGCTCGTTCCCGGGGGGCCACCGAACACCGCCAGGGCCAGGTCACCATGGGGGTTTTAGGGCGGTAACCTCTCGTAGCTGGAATGATCCCGATCATCCCGGTAGGGGCGAGAGGAATCCCCTATAACCCGTGCCTCTTCCCCGAGGGGTACGCGGTACCTGAAACAGGTTTCCCCCATGACAATAAAAAAAAAAAAAAAAAAAAAAAAGAGGCTACGAACAAGTCAAGCAGGGCTGCGAACGGGTCAGTAACGGCTGCGAACGGGTCAGGAGAGGCTACGAACGGGTTAGAAACGACTGTGAACAAGGCTGCGAACGAATCAAGAACGATTTTCGAATGGGTCAAGAACGGAAGTAAACAACGCAAGAACGGCTCAAGAACGAATCAAGAACGATTTTCGAATGGGTCAAGAACGGAAGTAAACAACGCAAGAACGGGTCAGGAACGGGTCAGGAACGGCTACGAACGGCTCAAGAACGGGTCAGGAACGGCTACGAACGGGTCAGAAACGGCTCAAGAACGGCTACGAACGGCTCAGTAACGGAAATGAGCGTTAAAACAAGCAGCGACAAACGGCGATCGAGAAAAACCGACGAAGCGATGAAACAACATAGTTTGGAGAGACGGCAGTTGGTGAACAAACTGCACGCCCCGGCGAGAAAAAATTTTCCCCGAAGACATGTCATAGTGCGAGGATATGATGATCTGTGGCAAGCCGACATCGTCGAGATGCGTCCGTACTCTCGTTTCAACAAAGGTTATCACTACATACTCACCATCATCGATGTGTTGAGCAAGTACGCGTGGGCAGTACCACTCAAGAATAAAGGTGGAAGCGAGGCGGCTGACGCTATCGCCGAAATAATTCGAGATAGCAAGAGATGCCCGAAAAACATGCAAACTGATATGGGGAAGGAATTTTACAACGCCGACGTGCAACGGCTTATACGGAAACATAACATCAATCATTATTCTACATATTCGGTAATGAAGGCATCGGTCGTCGAGCGATTCAATCGTACGCTGAAGAACGACATGTGGAAGATGTTTACGCTGAATGGAACTTACAAGTGGATCGACGCGTTGTCGCGGCTCGTATCGGATTATAACGCGCGCAAGCACCGAACAATCGGCATGCGACCCGCCGACGTCACCCCCGCGATCGCTGATAAACTTTTAAAAACAGTATATAGTAACAAAGATTGCCGCTCCGGCGAAATTCAAAGTAGGTGACTCGGTACGCGTTAGCAAGTACAAGAAACTTTTCGAGAAGGGTTACACGCCAAATTGGACGACGGAGGTTTTTAAGATTGTTAAAGTGCAGCGTACTAATCCCGTAAGCTATCTACTCGAGGACTATCGCAAAACATCTGTCGCTGGAGCGTTTTACGAGTATGCATAGCGCGAATTATCCGGATGTGTATCTTGTGGAGAAAGTACTGCGCAGGAGGTGACGAGGTTTACGTGAAATGGCTGGGATTTGACAATTCGCACAACTCTTGGATACATAAGGATAATACAATTTAATTCATACAAACTGTATTTATTAATTACTCAAAAATTAAAAAATATATAATGTGTACAACATATAAAAATATATAAGATCTTTATTAATACATCCTTTCCTTTCCAATATATGAAATACATACACATATGTTACATAACATTAGATCGCACATACATTATATTACATTATATTTTATAAGGGTATCTGGTAATGTCCGCATGGTAATGTGTCGGTCGAATCAGATATGATATACCGCTTGTCATCGTACGGACTTAGAGCAATTTTCGTCTCGTGAATGGTGTATACTTCATGCAATTTCGATCTAATACATGACTGACTACGTGTCATTTCAATCTCTTCATTCAGGCACCGCGTGTAATCATCAATCGTTATCGTTCTCGCAACAACGTTACTCTTGACACCTTTAACCTTATTTGTATCTTTCTTACCATCTACTCGCAAAGCGTACATTTTTGCTCTAAGTCCTACAAATTCAGTCATTATCGTACCGTTATTTTTATTTTTCATTAGACCTGGCACCTTTTTATTCACAAGCGGTATACCGTACGCGTTGTCAATTGGATAATCGCTCGTATCGAATCTAGCGATATCGCGTTTCATATTTTCATACACGTCTTCGCATTTAATATGATATATTAAACTATCTGTATCGGCGTACATTACCCGACATCTGTCACGATAGAGCGGTGACATGTACTCGTAATGAAATTCGTACAGACACACTTTCGATATGTCGAGTATACACATACCGACATAGATTGGTTTATAAAATTTTACCTCGAGTTTGCGTAATTCTACAGCAATTAAATTTTCCGAAAAGACGCTTCTACTGTGAAAATTTGGTTTAGCAATCATCGCTTCTGCTCCGTATCGTCCGTCCCAATGTGTGATGAGTTTCACATCGATACGATTACGCACATTTTCCATCGTTTTGCCAAATACTGCATTGTTCATTAATTTGTACAAATTTTTCTCAAAATCATTTTTCGCTTGTGTTCTAAATTTTGTATTTAGTTCAATGTAATCGCGGAGCCATGCGGATTGAGTGAATTGTAATACGCGATGTATCTTTACGATACGGAGACCGTGACGCGTGCACTGCTGCAGGTTGCGGTAGTGTATGACGTAACGCTTCTTATCATATAGCGTTGCGAGAAGCTTATCTTCCCGCTTGCCGGGCGGTTTGTCACGTGTCGGGCAAAACGGTAGGTCAGTGTGCGTGTCGTGAAGATGTTGTGGATATTCTAAATCTACTTCGAGGATATAGCCTGTAGGTGAATCGAACGCTATTGACGAGATGTCAAAGTTAGATACATCGTCGACCCATCGAAAATCGGCATATGGCAATGGTTGACACATTGCCCATCCATACAAATTATTTACATCTAAATACATTAAATATGATGATGGTTTCGACGGATCATACGATTGCATGTACTTGTTATTAGCATGGGCGTATCTATTGGAACATTGACTTAAACCACCGCGTATACCCCGTTCGATTAACATAACCATGTCGATATCGGTAAGCAATTCGAATGTTATATTTGTGTGTTTTAACATGACATCCCATGTATACCCGGGAAGAGTATAATAATATGCAGGGTCGAGTCCATAACTCGCGATCTGCTAATAACATGACATCAATTTTTAATTATAGATCACTATATTCGCCTAGCGTTTTAAAGGAGAATCGGTTCCAGACGTTCTCGGCGTGCGCGTAATCACTCTCGGATACAGTGTCACCGGTTAAAGAACTGTAAAACGATTCGCGCGGCGGTAAACATGTATCTTGCAATTTGTCGATACAATCTATATATTCGTATGAAAAGACACTTAATTGATCCGTGTTAATAGATTGAAATTTTCTGTCGGTAAATTTTGAAATTCCGATTGTAAAATTTTTAGTTTCTCTTTATTCAAAAAAGATGCTAATTTATCAAGACTTGCAGCAAGAAATTTATATGAATCGATAAAACGTAATTTTATATGATTTTTCGAATTGTCTTGTGTCAATTTAACAGTCTTTGTAAATGAAATATATTTTTCTTTCGTTATCGGAAGTAATTCGATTTCCCCTTCGAACGCTATAACTATATCCTCGATAATGAAATGCGCGTCGTAACCGGATAGATTATGGAAAACTATTGGAATACAAAAAGTTTCTTTATAATTTAGATTGCAATTTGAGTGCGCGGGACCTCTGTATCGTCCAGTCAGATGGCAATGATCGCGTACGCGTGTATCGTCTTGTACGAATGGTTTTTCGCATATATGACAATGCGTTGCGCTGTGAAATTTTTTCCACTCGTCTAATGTTAAATTTACCATGGGAACATTTGTCGTTAAAGCAGTCTTTATACGTAACGCTAAATTTTTAAGTTCTTCAGCGAACCATGAAACGCAATCGACGCTACGGCGAGAATTATACGCGGATAACGAGTTGTCGTACGAACAATGCATATAATAAGCGATGCTGAATACCTTGTGATGTTGATAATTTGTCGCTTCTTCGGTCTTTGCCAAAACGCATTCCAAGTCGGCGTACACTACAAACGGAAGTCGCTCCTTTCTGTTGTAGTTGTCAAACGATAACCACTTGTCTTTATCGCTTGGTAACCGGATAGCGCAGTCGTTTATCTTTCCGCAGTCTACTGTATGTGACTGCAACTTGTTCTCCGATCCGAAATAGTGCAAGCATCTATGAAAGAAAAAAAAATTACAATTATATTTTAATATATAATTTGCAATAAATATACACACCGATCGCAGATATATTTCTTGTTACCATTTTTGCTCAATTGCGTGTTCACAAGACGGGATAGATTCTTGATCCACGCGAAATGTCCAACGCTTTTGCTGTCTTGCACATACAGCAAGTTGACATGCTTGTCTTTCTTTTGCTCCGAAAGACGAATCGGGACGATGTCATTCTCAATACTATATACATTGATGGAGATATTATTTGCTAGTTCAAACTTTTTGATTTGATTTATGGTCACTGGAAACTCAATGTATTGGAGATTCAGCACTGTCGTGTAATGAGGATATGACGATGTTCTCTCACTATATTTTGCAACTGGATGCAGAGCGGCCACCACTGACCACGCGAAATATGCATTGTCCATTGATCGCACGTTCACCACTGCTCTCTTCGTCACAATTTCTCGCGGTAAGTTTAGATAACACCCTGCGCGCATTGAATTATACTTGTTTATATTTATAATCAAGTTAATTATTTGTGACAACGCCCAACCACTATCGCGTTCTTGAAACTCTTCTAGCGATGCTAGCGTGGGCTCGATAACGCGGCGCTCGTACCACTCGTGTAAATCGGACGTGCGAAAGAGTTCATAGTTTTTTGTATTGACACTTTTATTGGCGCGTTTATCACCGGATACAAACTCGCCATTAAACACGGTGTTCACTTTTACATTAATGTGTTTTTGCATCACTTTCTGCACGTGTTCGATCACAATGTCTTTGGCATCCTCGAGAAATTGACGAGGTTCGATGTAATTATTGTTTATTACCGCACCGGTCAAGATGCGGCTCTCGAATGCCGTATCAATCTCTCGCCAAACGAGTCTTTCCGCGTTATTATCGCCACTGTAATTACCACCACTGGTTATAAACTGTCTCTGCAATCGAGTCTTTGCACCCTCGAGTCGCGCGATTCTAGCCACCAAAGATTGTCTATTTCCAATCGAGAGTCGCGGACGCTTGACACGACTGCGTTCTTCAAGCAGTTTGATAAAGTCCTCGCAGCGCAGCGCCCATTCAAAATATTCGCCCAAAGTGGTGACTTGGCGGGACCGCTCCAACAGATCGCGTTCGTTCTGCTCGATGTTTTCCATTATTTCTTTTATTCACTATTATACCACTAACACTTCTAATACAAGAAAGTAACCACTAAACTTTTTTCACTGCTGCATCTATACGCTTTCAAATCGTACTATGGTTTGACGCGCTCTCATCCTCCTTATATATTTCACCTAACTCTGTCTCCTTTTCTAACATTTGGCGTATCTCAAAAGATAGTTTCCCGAGATATCGGTTTTATGGATAGAGGAGTAAGGACACAAACTGCCGAACGTTGGCGCCGATACGTTGCATTCTTCCTTAAAAAATATTAAGAAAAAATGTTTCGCTCTCGTTTTTATGGGAGATTTTCCGCGAGGGTACAAAGCTGCCGAACGTCAATGCTTTTGCACCTAATCACGTTTCAACATGTTCGTCGCAGCGTTGGCCCTAAAATCTTCATTTCTTTCCTAATGATAAAATGTCCATAAAATGAAAAATGGTTTTATGGATTCTAGAACGCTCCGTAATAAAATTATACTAATGAGGGTACAAAATTGTCGATCATCGGCGCTTGTTCTATACCTTTTTGGGAAAATGTCTAGGATCCCTCATAAAAAAAAAAAAAGTCGTAAAGATATCCATCTACAAATATTGCACTCATATAATAAAACTCCCCTTCCTTTGTCGAAACATCCCCTCCACCCGCGTGACGTCAGCCCCCGCGCCTACGAGATACCCCTGCGCCCCGCACCCCCCCTCGGAGCCCCATGGGTTAGAATTGGCATAGTATATCTACTGACGTCCTGAATTTTTACATAACTATTTATAAAAAATACTATTAACGCGAAGCAACGAGCCATCAATTCCGCAAAACTGATCCGCGCCTCTATCGACAGGCGAACATAATTCACTCGGAATGTTATTACTTTTAATGAGGCTGATCGGTGATCCCGAGTCGACCACCGCACCGTCGGCACGATCATAATTCGCGTTTTCGTCCGCCGCCGAGATATTCACATCAACCATATAAGGCTCCGGAAACGCACCGGGCCGAGCCACATCCGTCAAAGCGATCTCCGCCGATTCCACCACCGCGATACTCGCATCGACTATATAAGGCCCCGGAAACGCACCGGGCCGAGCCACATCCGTCAACGCGATCTCCGCCGACCCCGTCGCCGGCCTCGCCCCCGCCGGCCTCCCGGGACACTCCGCCGCCAAGTGCCCCGACGCTCCGCAAAAATAGCACGCACGGTCCGTCGGCGGCCGCTCGCACCGCGTCGCAACGTACCCCACCTCGTCGCACCGATAACACCGCACCCGCCTCGATTCTGGCAATTCGGCTCTCCCGTCGGCAGCCGGCTCCACGCCGACCTCTCGGCTTTCCGTCCATCCCGGTCTCGCCGACGACGCCCCTGGTCCTCCACCGACAGCGGGTCTCGTACTACCTCCTCTCCACCCCGCTCCTCCGGTTCCTCCGGACGGTCCCATCCTTCTGTCTTCTCGCTCGATCACAATGCTCTCGAAGGCCTCCAGTAATTCCACCCCCGACCGGAACCTCATGAGACGTGCCTGGTTCCGCAGCTGCACGTCTACTATACCCTCGACGAGGTAGTCGAGAAGCTCGTCCTCCGCCACCGGGACACGATTGGCAAGAATCACTTTTTCGTGATAATAATCGCAGAAGGGCTCGTCCCCCCTCCAAACACGCGCCTCAAATTTCCTCCGGAGCGTCAGTCTAGCTGGGCGTAAATCGAACATTTGCCCCATTTCTCTCAAAAGATCTTCTATTCTTAGCGTTAGATGTTCGGTTTTTGAGTAAAACCACGCTAATGCACGTCCTTTCAAACGGGAGCCAATTAGAATTCTGGTCGCGTTCTCGTCAAGTCGGTAGGTGTCCCGTAGAAGCTCGAGCTGGCCTCTCCATCTCCAAAATGTATTCTCGCTCGCGTCGAATTCCGGCAACAACTCTTTAACGCCTCTAACAACCGCACCACCAGGCACCGACGCGCCGCGAGACAGTTCTCTCTCTCTCACCAATATTGATCTCTCTCTCTCCCACAACTCTCTCTCCCTACGCACAAGAATCAGTTCCGCGTGCTCCAAGTCTCCGAGCTGCGAAGCGCCTCCACGCTCCCGCATCGCCGCGGTCTGCTCCACCTCGTCCTCCATCGCATCCGCACTCCCGGCGCCGGGGTTCGATGCACCAGTCGAGCGCAACGCCTCCCGTTGTCTGCTCATCTCCATCCACACGCTCGAATCGCCGTCCTCCTCTATCCGCTGGATTAATTCGGCCTTCGACCCTCCGGTCGGCAGCCCCTTCGCCCGCAGAGCCTCCTTCAACTCAACCACTGTGAAGTCGCTGCCCTGCACGCTCATGCTGCAATTTCCTCCGAGCACTTGACGCACGAATTCACTATCCCACTTCTGATTTTGTTAGCGGATTTCGGATGTCGATAGGAGACTCGTATATTAAATATTCTTCAACTCGTTATAATTCAGAATCGTATATAAACACTTTATTACTTTACTCTTATAAATTCTCAGAGAGAGAGCCGCGTATGACCGAGCGGTCGCCGTTTATATACAAAACAGTTCAAACGCTTATTCTTTTAAATGACGTCAATCACGGCAGGGCACGTTTCGTCAGAAATACAAGATAAAATATCGAAGCAACGGACAGATATAAGTATATACGAAAACACGACAACGACCCGACACGATAATAATAACTATACATATAAGGTGATTTCCCGAACATCCCGCTACATTAGATACCGCTAACAAACGAAAAATTAATTTTCGCTAAAACAACTTATTACGCACTGATATCCGCGTTCAGCTCTACAGCCCGTTTATATTTCACATATTTATATTTAATATTAAGAGTCTCTTTAAAATTTCTTAATAATAATTATATTGATTAATTTTTGTTAATATTTGAAATTATTGACTTTTTAATTTTAATTATTTATATTGCAACGGAGCCTTTCGCGAGCTCGGGATAACGCAGTCGGGATCAGGGCTCGTGAAGGGTGAGACAACGAACGCGGTAATTATAATTAAACAAACGAACTTTATTTCATGTATGTGTAATTATGTACAAGTGTGCGTGTATGGGTGGTGTGAAGGCATATGTATACGTCGCACGCGTTGATAGATATTTGACGATCAGCTGACAGCTGTATCTCGGGGTTTAAATCGCTGCGGTGTGTGTGTGTGTGTGTGGGTATCGGTTTGTATTGATTCGTACGGTGGTATGTATCGGTGTCGGCTCGCGACGCGGTTGTGTTTACACTACCGCTAGGCGCGGGTGTCGGCGCGACGCGAGGGGCGGCCGGAGTTTTTGCCGGTGCGTGCGTCAGCGCGTACAGAGAACCGCGTCGGGCAAGAGCGGCCGCTCTCTTCGATATATCGAAGAGAGCGCGGTCGACCGGCACGCTTAAAATGCGAGGCGGGCGTCGCGCGGTGTGTTCCGTGGTGCGGGGATCCGCGGCGGTTCGCGGCTATCGTATGGACGGCGTTCCACGGCCGTCCACTTATGCGCTTGTGAACGCGCGAGGCGGGAACGCAACGGCGGCCGAGAAATCTCGGCAAAGGTGGCGGAGCTCCACCTAACTGTCGCCGATGCGCTTGGTGCGAGAGACGGGATCTATGTATCTCGAGACAATCTCGGGAGAGGCAGCGAACTCGTCTACCTCGGATACATAGGCTCGTAGGTTTTGCGGAAACCGGAGTTTTGAGTACGAAGACTATCTTCGCAGAGGCAGCGAAAGCGTCTACCTCGATCTCTATTCTTCGGTGGGGGGGGGGATTCGGTGATACGGCGGAGTCGGAACGGTATCTGAGAGAGCTCTTATCGCGAGCTCTCTTTTTATACGGATCGAGTAACGGGATAGGAGGCTGGATCGAAGGGAGTAGGGGCGATAAGACTCGGTTTCTTTCGGCGCGCATCGGGCG
The DNA here is from genome assembly GCF_030444845.1 of Prenolepis imparis. Taxonomy (NCBI): domain Eukaryota; kingdom Metazoa; phylum Arthropoda; class Insecta; order Hymenoptera; family Formicidae; genus Prenolepis; species Prenolepis imparis. Next base: position 1,144,766 of record NW_028141168.1, read on the forward strand.
TTTTCGGTGAACCGTGTTTAACGGTTTGATTAATTTTTGGCGCTTGGCGCCTGCTGCCCTGCCCGGCCGGTGTTCGCCGGGCGCAGCCTTCCAACGGGTGGGCGGTCGGGAAGGACGCGGAGGTGTCGTTACAATATTTTTTAAATTTAATTAACATACTGAAAAATATTTAATTAAATATTCAATTTAATTTACTTCTTTTGAGGATTCTCCTTCTGTTTTGCGTTTATTAGGATGTCGTATTCCTTTTAATAAATCTTTTATAGACATATGTCCATCTAATTTTTTAATGTTATTAATGTCATGGACTAATAGATATATTAGATTGCCTGTAAAATAATAAAAAGACATTACTTGTCTGTACTGTTCCTATTATTTCGATTTTGTCGTCTTTTGATAATATATCTAAAGCATAATAATCATCTTGATTGAAATTCATAATATGAACTTCTACTTTATAAGTGCCATCGGTTATGGACCCATAACCGATTACTTTATTAATTTTATTATCATGAATTTCTGCGAAATTCGATTTCAAATAACCTTCTAAACCTGAAAAATATGTAAGCATATATGTAATGTATATATGTAGATATCAAAATAAATTATTTAATAAACTTATTATTAAAAATAAAACAAGCAATTTAAAATAGAAATTATCTGATTTAAAAGAATCAAGTAATATAGAAAACATATAATTATATTATATTAATATAAATAAAATCATATGATGTCAAGATGCATTAGAGATGCATAGATGAGCAAGAAGCAAAATTATAAATTAAAAATTAAAATAAAAAAAGGAAAATGTGTGTAAAAAAAGAAAAAAGAAAAAAGAATCTTGAACAAAACACGAAACATAAGTGATTGACTCTTTTTAAAGTAAATGCTAAAAAATTACTCCATTAACTTCAACACAAAGGTGACAAACTCAAAAGACACAAAATCATCTTATACCATGTAATATTAAAATTAAACGTAGAGAAAATTAGTATTAATAAAAAATCTTTATTTAATTTGAATTGTTTTCTTCAAAGTTTATCGGTTCATGCTTTAACACTATATATGTACATATACAGAGTGTCCTAAAAATCACGGAACAATTAAATATTTTGAATATAAAACATTTTATTGAAAAATGTTTTATATAAAAGTTGCAAGGTTTTAAGTTGCACATTACATAATAATATTATTATAACCTTAAAGAGTGTTGTCTACGTCACGTGAAGATCACTTTCAATCTTTTAAATTGAACTCCCTACTTTTTATTATATATTATTCTTGTAGTTTATTTCGAATGATTTATAAGATATTTTTTTATATTTTATATCAAAATACTATAAATTTCAAGTCTCATAACTCGAAAAGTATTTAATGAAAAATAACTTGGTAAATATGCATATATATACATATATCACAATAATTTTTAGACCGATTTCGATAACTTGCGTTCAGCGGAATAATTAATATATAAAGCTCCTGGCTCCTTTCCGACCATGTCGAAATCATGACGTCAGAGGCGAGAAAACACACGCTAAAATTTCTTAGATGCCATTTCCAAATAAAAAAATATTTCGATGAAACAGCACTTCAGATGGCTTTAGCACACTCTTAAAAAACCCTGAAAACTATCCTTTCCCCTTTATAATCAATCAACAGCTGTAAAATGTAATATTATGAAGCCCAGTCCGTCTGGTCTTTGCACATGCGCAGTCATTCCGCATGTCAAAGTCTGATATCTCGATCATTTTACAGATGTTGATTGATTATAAAGGGAAAAGGATAGTTTTCGGGGGTTTTTAAGAGTGTGCTAAAGCCATCTGAAGTGCTGTTTAATCGAAATATCTTTTCATTAAAAAATGGCATCTAAGAATTTTCAGCGTGTGCTTTCTCGCCTCTGACGTCACAATCCAATATGGCCGCGCTGAGCACCCAGGAGCCTTAACTTGCCGTCTTATTCATCGATGATGATGCGTTAGATCCATAGACATAGAAATATAGATATATATTATATATAATTTATAAATAAATATATTTTATATATTTATAAATAAATTATTTTATAATAAATATATTATATATATATATATATTAAATATATTTTCTATATATCTATGGTTGGATCTAAGATCGTCTGTGCACGATTAAGCTAGGAACCGGCAGGAAAATCACCTCGACTTTTCTCAGAGTAATTCGACTGTATTTTTCTCTAAGATTATATGGGGGACAACAATATTTTACAATAAACACTATATTATTTCGTGATCCGAAAGCAGCGGACGGACGCTCACGGCAGACGAGCGATCTGAGGTTTCGTGAGGTACCGCGAAAAGAATCAAAAACAAGAAAAATATTCCGGCTTGACTGTCATTGGCGCGCTAGCGTGGCGAGAACGACTTAGTGGTCGTTTTTTGCGGAGTTTATATACAATCTTATTTCTAGAAGGATCGAGATTGTCCGATTTTGTTCTGTTTTGGAAAAGGTTGACAGCTCCTTTGTCTCACATTATAATTCTCCGCTCAACCGACCGCTGTCTGTTTATTTTTCGAGAGAGTCGCGCGCCTGAGAGTCGCGCGCATCGAGTCGGTGACATCCCGCGCGGTCCGGTGAGGCGCGGGACGAGAGGGGTCCTGCTGCCGCGCGCTATTCCTACATGCTCGACTTTAGGCTGGGGACTTTACTTCCTTTTTTTCTTATAATTTTAAAGGCGAAGTCTTAAACATCGTCATAACGGTATAAATAAACAAATTTAGCGACTATAAATAAAAATTGAATATATTATATATATATATATATATATATATATATATTACTTTTGTAATGTTCTGGAATGTTGCTGTAACATTCTCATGAAATATTACAATTGTATGTTTCTGTAATGTCTCTACAACGTTACATTGCAACTTGCAAGATTGTAACATTGCCGCAATGTAACTGCAATGTTCTGTGCTGTATGGGTATATATACCATATAGTTAATGCGTTTTACTTACTGCGAAATGTCCCGTTTATTCTGTGATTTATTATATCGCACTAGCACTTGTTAAATATTATTTTCTATTATATATATAATATTGTACTAGCAATAATTGTATTGCTAGCATTACTACATAAAATTTGTAGGTTAAACTCACCTCTTGAAAATGTTATTTTTATGATATCTTCTCAAATGATATCAAATGGATCTCTCATTAAAGATATCATAATTTTGTCTGGTTTCTGAGCTGCCCATATAACAGCGCATGCGTATTTGGAGGCTCAGAAATCACACAACATATATAATGATATCTTTCATGAGAGATCAAACAGATATCATTTAGCATGATATCAAAAAGATAACAATTTCAAGAAATCTCTTAAATGAGATATCTTAAAGAATTCTCTTAGTAGATACCTCTAGTAAATGATGATTATGAGATATCTTCTGGATATCATTTTCAAGATAACTATAAATAATGTTTTCCTTAAAAAGTTATCTTAAAGTTTTCATTCTGACAAGCGTGTTATCTGGGAGACCTTATATAACGCAAAAATAATATTTTAACATTGTTTTACCGTTTTATTGCAGATTGAATTTTTGGAATTTAAAAAATGCATCGTCAAAAGAAACAGGATGATGAGATAATAGATGACATCTTACTTAAAATAATCATTTCGCATAAAGCGAGTATTATTGAAAGTAATAAACAGGGAATTAAAAAAATTAAATCAAAACATGCCCATATTTGACAAATTATAGCTGATGAGATGGAAGAATATGTCAAGTATATTCCAAAATCCATCTACTCCATGGTTATATGTAACCGAAAGGGTTGGCGGGACGCGTTAGACGTCCCTAAGCCATCCAAGATTAAAGAGGTGAGATAGAATTTTCGATTTTTTATTTTGTGAGTTTCGAGACAGCCAATCAGCATCGCGGAAAAGCGACAACAATGTCAATAACATATGCCTTTTTTAAAACGGGGATTTATTAATTAATTTTTAATTATATATAGGACAAATTGATCGATAATCTCAATCAGCTCACAAAAAAAAAAAAAATGAACAAGATGATAACACGATGAAGAGGGATAAAAAAAATATTGAAACAATTATAGACAAATTCATCACAAATGTTAAATTACAACAAAAAGATAGCAAAATAAAAACGCAGGCGGATACTCATGCGGCATTGTTCGGAAAATACAAGGAAGGACTGTCTACATCGTTAAATTATAAGGCGAGTAAAATAGCTGCTGATATCTTATGTTTTGTTTTATAAAAAAAAATCTTATATACACATATAAATTACATATATAATATATATATATATATATTCAAATTTCAGAATTATAACGAGAAAAAAACAAAAAGCCTTAAAATTGATCGAAATAAGTATCGAACAAACTAATAAAATAATAAATAAATTAGAATTTAATTTAGAATGCCTTCAACAATTTAAAATTTCTATCGAAGAATAATGAACATGCTCATTTTTTGTATCCTCTTTCTTCGCGATGGATCATCACCATATGATATACGCAGCGCTTGTGGACTCTTTAATTTTGGATGTCTTACGGATGTCTAACGCGTCCCGCCAACCCTTTCGGTTACCTGTAACCATGGAGTAGATGGATTTTGGAATATACTTGACATATTCTTCCATCAGCTATAATTTGCCAAATTTGGGCATGTTTTGATTTAATTTTTTTAATTCCCTGTTTATTACTTTCAACAATACTCGCTTTATGCGAAATGATTATTTTAAGTAAGATGTCATCTATTATCTCATCATCCTGTTTTTTTTGATGATGCATTTTTTAAATTCCAAAAATTCAATCTGCAATAAAACGGTAAAACAATGTTAAAATATTATTTTTGAGTTTTCCTCTTTATCCTTGCACCATACGACATGTCTATACATTCAGCATTTTGAGAAGCTCTTCCAGCACCTGCGATGGAATACAACACTTAGCGAAACAATTAATAATAATTTGATAATTATATGAATGTCAATTTGCAAAGAATAATTTTATTTTTATTTTTTAAAGATAAATAGTTGGAGAAGAATAATTTGTGTCGTTGGCGAGAGGAAAGGAGATCATACAGGTAAGCGATATATGCAATAAATAAAAAGGTCGATATAACGGTCTTTTTTAAGAAATAAACATTTATTTTCTTCTTTTAACAAATCAACAGCGTAGACTATAGCGTCTAGAAACTAGTCTCTCTGACACGTTTTTTTACTTGGCTAAGTAAAAATGCAGCAAAATGTGAGTATTATATATGGGAGAGGCTCACTTGCGCACAGTACAATTGCACACGTTGCAATTGCACACCGTGCTATTAGACACATAAAGTTGCGCACAGTTCTTTTGCCCACAGTTCTTTTGCCCACAGTTCTTTTGCGCACAGTTCTTTTGCCCACTGTTCTTTTGCCCACCGTGCTGGTAGGCACCCCTACCGGCGGGGCGGGTGCGACAGGGGGGGGCCGAAGGCCCCCCTTGCACTCCGTGTGTGTATGAATAGAGCATGTGTGGCGCATTTTGTCCAATTGCACGGTGTGCAAACGAACGGTGCGCAAAAGAACTGTGGGCAAAAGAACTGTGCGCAACTTTATGTGTCTAATAGCACGGTGTGCAATTGCAACGTGTGCAATTGTACTGTGCGCAAATGAAGGCTTCTCATTATATATATATATATATATATATATATATATATATATATATATTCATATATATTAAGTATGATAATATGCTTAGCATGAAAATTTATACACATATGTAAACAGATGTTTTCGATTTTATATTTGAATTTTATTATATTTTGCATGTCCAGAAACAACATACAGGTACAATACCTAAGAAAGCACCTCCTTCCAAAAAGACAATTATAGATTATTCACACATGCATAAATTATATGTGCTTGATAAGGATGATAATTGTGTTGTATGTATCCTGAAAACAGTACACATTGCAAGTTTAAACTTTTCCATTATCATTATATACTTTATTATTTATTTTTATAGGATTTAGAAAAACAAAAAATCGATGATGCAGCTAATAAAATTGAAAAACACAATAAAGAAAAAATTACATATCGGTTAGTATCAGAACCAGAACAATTTAAAAGGTTTGATATATCAATAATAATAATAAGGAAAATCAGGAATCTGTGGTTTCAGTTTAAAAATCTTTTTCTGTTTTCAAATTTAGTTCAAGTCAAGTAAAAGAAGCAGAGCAAAAACGGGTCAAAGATTTCATTACAGAATATGAGAAGAAAATAAAGTTAGTATTTTTCTGTTAATCTTTTTTATATTTGTGTATATGTCTAAAAATTTTCAGTATCTATGATGAATGTGCAATTTTTAATGATACATATAAAACATAATCAGTGAATCCATCATAATGAATTTAAAAACATGTTTGATTCTTATTAAAAATCATATATATAATTAATATATTATCAATTTTATATATTGCAGTGAAACAATCAATGAAGTAACAGCGCTAAAAGTAAATTTGATGAAGTTAAAAGATATAATAAGCAATGAATCAAGTAGCTCTGATGAAGCTTCGGAATGAGCTTAGCCACAAAAGAACAGTGGGCAAAAGAATGTAATCAAAATTTTAATCACTTATTTAATTAAAAATTACCGATTTATGTCATGTTTGGTGTCATTTTAATCGCAAAAACCTCATTAATTCATTAAAATAATTTTCAACTCGATAAAATGCGAAATACAAAAATTGTATTTTCCATAATAACATGACATATGATATGAAAGATTATATTTAAAAGGAACCTCGCGAGAGAGACTTCGGACCTCTTTGATGATACGTCATCTCGCTTGTTCTTTATTCGTTCTCGCTCTCGCTTCGACGACATCGGGAATCTTTCCTTATCTACAATAATCACGATTGTAAACATCTTATACATAAAAACTAAAACTTTTAATTTGCATTTTATCGGTTTAAAAATAATCATAGATCGACGAAAATGTTGATTCCTGATTTCTTTTCGATTATATTGATATTGTATAATCTCTGCTCCATAAATAACTTATAACGTAAAAGGACTTACGAAAAACGTATGATGCAAGAGAGTGTTCAGTTTATCACCCAGAAAATTCGAGTTCAAATCTATCAGTATCAAAATGTTTTTTTCTTTTTTTTCCTTTTTTTAATAATATATTGGAATATACAAAAATTAAAAATATATTTTGTAAAGGCGACAAACTAAAAAATTTTTTAATATTGAAAATATCATTTTACAGCTACACACATCCCAAATAGCACAAGAATGTATAAAAAATGTTTAAAACTCATTTTCAAAGATATTTTTAAAATGTTAAAATATAAAGTACCTTTTTATTCATTAAAAAACATTCATTTATTTTACACTATTTTTATTTAAAGTTTAAATATTTAATATTTTATAAATTATTAATAAAAAATATTAATAAAATAAATATTTATTTAACGCTTATTAAATATTTATTTTATTAGTATTTATTAATTCATATTTTATTAATAAAATATTGTAAACGTTAAATTAATATTTATACGTATATTACATTAACGTGAAAATAATAAAGGTTTTTTTAATGAAGGGACTTATTTTTACATTTATAAAATATCTTTGAAAATGAGTTTTAAATATTTTTTATACTTTCTCTCTCTCTCTCTCTCTCTCTCTCTCTTTCTCTCTCTCTTTCTTTCTCTCTCGCTACTTGGGATCTTGTATATAAATGCAAAGTAATTCCGTAAATAAATTATAATAAATCTATATAGTAGCTCTGTGTGTGTGTGTGTGTGTGTGTGTGTGTGTGTGTGTGTGTGTGTGTGTGTGTGTGTGTGTGTGTGTGTGTGTGTGTGTGAGAGAGAGAGAGAGAGAGAGCGTGAACGTGAGCGTGCATGTGTAGTTGTAAATGATTTATGAAGCTTTTTTTTTCTTTTTTTTAAGTGGGGGAAACCTTCAAAAGGCACCCCGGTTTTTCGGGGTAGTGTGAGATTCTTACTCACTAAAACCCCCACTGTGCATACGTTACCTGCTGCAATACAATGGCGTTGATTCAATGGTATCCACGCCTCTCCATTTAAAATGATCCGCCCTTCAGACATGTTTACTCCAAATCTATCTGTAACAATAAGCAACTCTATGCTGCATACATAGATTAATATCAATATAATTATAATAAAATAAATTGTTCATTTCTGAAAAGAAAACAATGTGAATTATATTATATTAAAATATCAATTAGTTAGAGTTAGAATAAAATCATTATTTTTTGCGCTTATCGGAAACACAACAACAGAAGCGCTACAACATATTATTGTTACATATTCTTATCCCGAAAATTGTTATATATAAATATTAAATATAAAATATTGTAAAAAATATGTAATATAAATATAAAAATATTAGATTTATTAATATAATTAATATAAATAACAAATGTTAATAAAAGTCTGATATATGCAATTTTTTTCCAATGCAATGAAACATTTAATTTATTACCCATACAGATGTCTTTTAGACATTATGTCATAAAATGTCTTAAAGACGTATTAAAGACGTCTTAAAGATGTCTTATGTCCCGATTTTAGACATGTTTTGGTTATGATGCTGTATGGGTAATTATATATTTCATTGTATTTCTAAGATCTTTTTCATTTAAAATTTTTTAATACAGTACGATAACTCATCTCATGGGATAAAGATGTATAATAATATGTATACAATGTACAGTAAACAATAGCCAGCAATGTACATATAAACATACATACTTTTAAATATCTGTTTTATTAATTTGTATTCTACTCTATAATTTGAAGTAAATAAAAATTTAAATGTATGTAATTGCTATTGTTTCTGTGCATAATATTTAATAAACAACACGAATTAATAATTCGAGTGGATCGCAATTTAAACTAAGTTAAATGATTGCGTCGCAAAGTGACCTCAACCATATTATGGGAAGTATACTTTATAAAATATTTCTTGTTATTTTACGTTTATTTGTTTATATCATTTCATGTATATGTGTTTCTATACTTGTATTTTGTAATTTGTTTAATTTTGATCTGCCTCTTACTATATATTTTTGAAAATAGTACATTGCAAAACAAAACCTATCTAATAATATTAACACTTTGCGACGCAATCACCTCAGTTCAAATTGCGATCTAATTTGCAATGCACTATTTTCAAAACAAAAGTATAATATAAAATTTTATATTAATATTACATATATAAAAAATAGAATGGGCCCCTCCAACGCCCATTCCCGTGAGAACGCAACCAATATCCTTTTATCGTCTCTCCGAAATTTTTATTCGCATGCGAGATAGAGTAACAATTACATATTACTATATGTTCTGTACAATGACAATTGCAGATAACTTTTACCATCTTATTTTATCATTGCTTATTTTTGCATAATGACAGCAATAAAAGCTTACAAAGATGATAATGAAAAATATTAATTCGAGAAAGGCAATAATTTGTTGCTTTCTAGAATTTTAATTAAATGACGTCTCATGCATTGTACGTCACTGGAATATTTTTCATTACAAGGATTTTCTTTCAAGGCTACAGTTGTAGCGAAAGCTGCAGCATAAATTCCGCAAGAGGTGCAATCCGGTTGTATTTGCACTTCTTCGAAAATTATATCATATTCGTTTATCTTGGGATAAACATTTATTTTCTTCTTTTAACAAATCAACAGCATAGACTATAGCGTCTAAAAACTAGTCTCTCTGACACGTTTTTTTACTTGGCTAAGTAAAAATGCAGCAAAATGTGAGTATTATATATGGAAGAGGCTCACTTGCGCACAGTACAATTGCACACGTTGCAATTGCACACCGTGCTATTAGACACATAAAGTTGCGCACAGTTCTTTTGCCCACAGTTCTTTTGCGCACAGTTCTTTTGCCCACTGTTCTTTTGCGCACCGTGCTGGTAGGCACCCCTACCGGCGGGGTGGGTGCGGGAGGGGGGGGGGCGAAGGCCCCCCTTGCACCCCCCGTGTGTGTGTGTGTGTATGTGAATAGAGCATGTGTGGCGCATTTTCGTGTCCAATTGCACGGTGTGCAAACGAACGGTGGGCAAAAGAACTGTGCGCAACTTTATGTGTCTATCATTACTTGTTTTGTTATTCGATCATTAATTCTAATCATTAATTGTTTTGTTATTCGATCTTGCGCTGAAGAAGGCCCAAAAAAAGGAGCTGAAACGTCCGCTAATTATTTATTTTTAATCACCATATTTATGTATTTTTAATATAATAAAGAATTTTTTTGCGTCATAACATCCACGCTCACGCTCTCATAGCCAAATCACCTATTGATTTCGATGTTTTTATGTGTCTAATAGCACGGTGTGCAATTGCAACGTGTGCAATTGTACTGTGCGCAAATGAAGGCTTCTCATTATATATATTCATATATATTAAGTATGATAATATGCTTAGTATGAAAATTTATACACATATGTAAACAAATGTTTTCGATTTTATATTTGAATTTTATTATATTTTGCATGTCCAGAAACAACATACTGGTACAATACCTAAGAAAGCACCTCCTTCCAAAAAGACAACTATAGATTATTCACACATGCATAAATTATATGTGCTTGATAAGGATGATAATTGTGTTGTATGTATCCTGAAAACAGTACACATTGCAAGTTTAAACTTTTCCATTATCATTATATACTTTATTATTTATTTTTATAGGATTTAGAAAAATAAAAAATCGATGATGCACCTAATAAAGTTGAAAAACACAATAAAGAAAAAATTACATATCGGTTAGTATCAGAACCAGAACAATTTAAAAGGTTTGATATATCAATAATAATGAGGAAAATCAGGAATCTGTGGTTTCAGTTTAAAAATCTTTTTCTGTTTTCAAATTTAGTTCAAGTCAAGTAAAAGAAGCAGAGCAAAAACGGGCCAAAGATTTCATTACAGAATATGAGAAGAAAATAAAGTTAGTATTTTTCTGTTAATCTTTTTTTATATTTGTGTATATGTCTAAAAATTTTCAGTATCTATGATGAATGTGCAATTTTTAATGATACATATAAAACATAATCAGTGAATCCATCATAATGAATTTAAAAACATGTTTGATTCTTATTAAAAATCATATATATAATTAATATATTATCAATTTTATATATTGCAGTGAAACAATCGATGAAGTAAGAGAGCTAAAATTTAATTTGCTGCTGTTAAAAGATATATTAATGAGTAATGAATCATCAAGTAGCTCTGATGAAGCTTAGGAATGAACTTAGCCGCAAAAGAACAGTGGGCAAAAGAACTGTGCGCAAAAGAACTGTGGGCAAAAGAACTGTGCGCAAGTGAGTCTCTCCCAAGTTGCACCGTGAATGTCATTGGCATGCTTTATTAAAAATTTATCGACTCGCATCGGCCCAGTTTTCAAAATTCGGGTTTTTATGTCATTGAAGTAACTTTCTACGTAACTTGAAGTTGCATGTGTACTGCAATCCATTCCAACGCTGGTCCATAGAGGAAATTCCTTAACACGCAGCGAAAGTATATTGACGAATTCTGGTAAAAAAAATTACTTCAGCTCGTTTAAACACGAATGCGCACGGAAGTCGGTATTGTTTAAAAAATGAAATGGCAATTTCATTTGTCCATACTCCTGACTTCAATTTTGCTCTCGAACTGCACTCGATATCAGGCTTCATAGCATTCCATTGTTGCTCTTAAGACCAAATCAAATTTAATGTATTCAAAAAACGATTCTCATTATTAAATCAGAATATGATTCGTCGTAATAATATACAATGTGTTTAGGAGTTTGTACGTATCTATAAAAAAAATTTTTTTTCTAGAGTTCATATTAACAATAATTATATTGTTGCGTCCCCCGGACGCCTCTTGCGATATCTCAAGAGATATCTCACTCGCACAAGCACTCTCACTCGCGCGCGAAATAAATCAAGACACGGTTAAGCACAGAATGTTATTTAATGAAGTGACGACCCTTTGAGATGCAGAAGAAGAAATACAATAAATCGGGAAAATAGTCTGAGGTCTCGTAACACGTCAAATCGGTTTGACAGCTCGACCAAGACTCAAGATGGAGCCGGAAAACAAACGAAAGTCGGAGGTTGTTTATCAACAACCCCCTTGACGACGATCCTCCGGAAACGTATACGGAGTGATCCCGAGGATGAGGATGCAGATCCGAGGGGGCGCAACAATATATATAATATTGTGAAGAATAAACATTTATGTAATTATATTGAAATATAATTTATGTAATTTTTACTAAATATGTTCCCTGTTAGACTTCCTTTTTCCTTATACAAATTATTAAAGAAAATTACCGATTTAATCTAATAAATAAAAGAATGTTCAAAATATTTAATTGTGAATATTACAGATACGCATGCAAATATGCTCAAATTGTCGTTTCTTGCAATAGTTTATTAAAATTAAGGGACATTGCTTTTAAAATTTCTTATTGAAATTATAAAATTAGTGCACTTTTAATTAATATTAAAAAATATTTTTATATTTAGAAGACAATGCTAAAGTAAAGTTTTGTTATACACGTGATATATGTGACATAAATGTACACAATGCATGTTTTAAAAATAGAAATTAACACTAAAAATTAAGGCTTTTAGACTATAAAATGTTATGATTTGAGAAATGTGTATAAATATGATTTTATTATATTTCTTTTTCACATTTGATTTTATTATATAACTTTATAATATTTTTATCAGGAATGTGTATAGGTAATATAATATATAAAAGTTGAACTTTTCATTAATTATGTATCTGTTGCAAGATTTTATTCTACTCAATTAGCATTAAATATTGCTACTGATGAAAATAAACCTTTAGACACATAAAGGAGTAGAAACAAATATCGACTGTATTTTTATACGAACTCCAACTTACAAATTGTGTACACTACTTGGACTTTTCTGTGAAATACTATATAGGTAAGTGTGTTACATACAAATACACATATTATAGCAATTGTTAAACATAAAATTATTTGTTTATAGACACTATTTGTTTATAGACAATATTTATTAATATTTATTTTAATTATTTTGTTCGAGAACGCGCGTCGTGAAGATAGGATGCGCTGGATAGATAAGTCACCGTTTTTTTTGTATATAAAGACTTTTAATTAATTGACATACACTAATTAACAAAAGTGAACACGCACAATATTAATACAAAATTTGAATACTTTTCAGAGCGATAAATCAAAGAGAAAACGTAATAATGATAAGCGGAGGTCGTCAACGAATTTGCGGTTTTTCAATAATTAGCGGAGATGCGATATGCGGTTTGACTGCGATATGCTGCGATAAGGCCCTTAGAATTTTGTCGGCGCTCCCTTTATTGTCTCGGTGCGGGAGCCCGTCACGTCACCACGCGCCAATCAATCTTCAACAAATTTAAAGTTGTTGAGGTGACGCAAGGGCGTCTGGCGCCATTGGCTGCCGCGCAATCCGCGCTGAGTAAGCACGGGCCTGACATGCGCGAGGCAATCGATTGTTCCATCGATTGGCCCTCGGAAATCACGTGATCGTTTTGCGCATGTGTTTCGCGACGTTGGTAGTTGTAACTCAGTGCGATAACCGTTGAGGATTTGTTATTTATTATTGACGCTTTAATTGCCTCGATGATTTATGACATAGTTATTCCTAGCTAGGTGAACTTTTTTCTGCTATTTATTCGACCGCGAAATATTATCACAACAGCCGAAATAAATTAAAGCGGATATATTATTGCAATTTCGAACATCCCGCCCGCCTTGTTACGTCGTGACAAAATAATTTGCTAATGATCGCTGGTCGCAGAGCGCGCTTCATTGGTCGGTGAGTGTAACGGTGCGGCTGCGCGTTACGACGCACGTGGTGATCGCGTGTCACGCGAGGTTCGATCAGCTGTGGTATGTGCGACACGTGTTTAGTGAATAACGCGGATTAAAGTGATCGTGTGAGACAATTATGACCACATGCAATGCGGTAAAATTGATTCTCCGGTAGTGTGTAGATGACGTGCAGTGTGTATGTTGAAGAGTGCGGCTGTGATGGAAAAAGAAATGCTGGTGAATTTGAGATAGTGTAACCGGAAGTGTGTGTGAATCGAGTGTGTTGTGTAAAGTGTGAGAGGTGTGATTTTGTGTTGAATGAGTGGTGTGTTAAATGTCGGTGTTCGCTACGTCTGCTTCAACGCCGGGAAGCAGGACAATTTTTACGATCGGACGCACGAGTTCGGAAGAAGCGGTCCGGACGGTGACCACACGCACAACGCCGTCGTCTCCGTGATGCAACTTCGTGATCCGGGCGAGAGGCCATCGGCTTGGAGGAGAGATCTCGGAGCGCACCAGGCAGAGTGCTCCGATGCGGGGTGCCGTCTCGTCCTTCAACCACTTGGATCGCGAGGTGAGTCCGTGTATGTACTCTTTCGACCACCTTCCCCAGAAGTGGTCTCTCATCTGCTGCAAGTGATGCCATCGTGACCTCGTGTTTCCAGGTTCGCCCTCCTGCAACGGCTCAGGGATGGCGAGAAGAGGCGCCCCGATTAGGAAGTGTCCAGGAGTGAGCGCTGAAACATCGTCTGGATCGTCGGAGAGTGCCTGTAAAGGTCTAGAGTTTAGACATGCCTCAATTTGAGTGAGGAGCGTGTTTAACTCCTCGAAGGTGAGGGTGGTTTCGCCTATCACCCTCCGCAAGTGATACTTAGCGGATTTGACGGCGGCCTCCCATAATCCACCGAAGTGCGGAGCCGCCGGCGGGTTGAAGTGCCAGCGGATTCCTTCCTTGGCGGCTGCGCGTGCGATTCCTTGACCCTCCGACGACGCCGCAATGAAGAGCTCTCGTAGGGTGCGGTCAGCTCCAACGAAGGTCGTGCCGCAGTCGCTGAAGATATCGGCGCAGAGACCTCGTCGGGAAACAAATCGGCGAAGGGCGGCGATGAAGGCCTCAGACGAGTAATCCGAGACGAGCTCTAGGTGAATGGCCTTCGACCAGAAGCAGATGAAGACTGCAATATAGCCCTTGTAGGCGCGGTGGCCACGACCCTTGCTGGTCCGGATGAGGATTGGTCCCGCGTAGTCCAACCCAGTGCGGAGAAATGGCCGTGTTGGAGTGACCCGGCTGCGTGGCAGATCGCCCATCGGCGGTTGTGGGGTCGTTGCTCGCCACCTTGTGCAGGTGACACAGCGATGTAGTCGCTGCTTCACCGTTGAACGTCCTCGAGGTACCCAGAAACGTTGTCGAAGTAATCCAAGGGTCAGTTGCACTCCTCCGTGCAAGGTCCGGCGATGACAAGAATCGATCAGCAGTCGAGTCAGCCATGAAGTCGTTGGAGCAATCATCGGATGTCTCTCGTCTGGTGACAAGAGTGAATTTTTTAAACGTCCTCCTACTCTCAGCACGCCATGTGCGTCGATGAATGGAGACAGTTTGGCCAGCGGACTGCGTGTTGCAACAGTGCGGCCTGCAGAGGCAGAGGCGACCTCATCTGAGAAGTGCAGTGATTGTACTTCTCGTAGCCAGTGTGATAGCGCCGTATCCAATTCGTCCGAGGTCAGTGGCAGTCCAGGTGTGACAGTTGGTTCTGCCGGGCGGAGCCAGCGACGACACCACGCTGTGACTCGTAACAGGCGGTGCAGCGACGAGAAGCGAAGAAGGAGCTCAGGTTCTATGACGACCAAGCTCTTCGTCAGCAGGCTAGTGGCTCGTCTCTCAGGAAGGTCGTCCTCTCGGGTGTCCATCTCGGTGTTCGGCCATGTAGTCTCATCCTCCAGCAACCAGGTAGGTCCTGTCCACCATAACGTATGATCCCTTAGTTCCGTCGGATTAATGCCCCTTGATGCACAATCCGCAGGGTTATCTCGACCAGCTACGTGTCTCCATAGTGCATTTGGCAGCAGCGTCTGGATGTGAGACACCCGGTTGGCAACGAAGGTCTTCCACCGTGATGCGTGTCCTTGGATCCACTGAAGTGTGACCTTCGAGTCTGACCACAGATGAGTTGTTGCGTCTTTCAAGTCGAGTGTGTGCTGAACGTGCTGTGTCAACGTGGTGAGTAATGTGGCAGCGCAAAGCTCAAGTTTCGGCAAGGTCACTTGTTTGACAGGTGCCACCTTGCTTTTGGCCATTAACAATTGTACTGAAGTTCCGTCTTTTCCAGCGATGCGGAGGTACACGGCTGCGGCATACCCTCGTTCGGATGCGTCGGCGAAACCATGGAATTGCAGCGATGAGCATTCAATTCCAGTGCCGAGCCAGCGAGGTATTCGTAGGCGATCGAGATGATGGAGTTCACCCAGCAACTGCTGCCAACGATGGGCGTCTGCTGGTGGCAATGGGGCATCCCAGTCTAACCCCTGGAGCCATGTAGTCTGGATGAGGATCTTCGCGCGGATGACGACTGGAGCGAGCCAACCCAATGGATCGAAGAGACGTGCGGTTTCAGAGAGAACACGTCTCTTCGTGTACTCCGTGATAACAGGTGGATGCAGCACGAAGGAGAATTGATCGCCTTGAGGATGCCACCGTAGTCCCAACGTTGAGTAGCCCTCTCCATCCCACGAGTGCTGTGACTGCTGCAGGCGATGATCGTGTGGGACGCCCGTCAGGATTCCTTCTTCGTTGGCTGCCCACTTTTTTAACGGGAATCCGCCCGCCATGCAGAGGTTGCGCAGTTCCGCTTGGAGGATGATCGCTTCGTTGATGGTGTTTGCTCCGGTGACCACATCGTCGACGTAGCAATCCCGTCGCAACGCTACAGCGCCGCGAGGAAAACGTTCTTCTTCGTCCTTGCCTAGTTGTTGAAGTGTCCGTATGGCGAGAAATGGAGCGCAACCGAGACCATAGGTCACCGTCCGCAGCTGATACTCCTGCACTTCATCGTCAGGAGAATGCCGCCACAGGATCGTCTGGAAGCTGCAGTCATCTGGATGCACGAGAATTTGTCGATACATCTTCTCGATGTCAGCGACGAAGGCGTATCGGTATTGACGCCATCGGAGCAGCACGTCGGCGAGTGTTGGAAGAAGATTTGCGCCAGTAAGGAGGTGCGTGTTCAGCGATTCCCCTGCTCGTGTGCGCTGAGACCCGTTGAAGACAACCCTCAATTTGGTGGTGATGCTGGATTCCTTGAAGACTCCATGATGAGGTAGGTAGCACTTGCTTTGACTGGCAGTTGTTACAGTGTTTGACATCGTCATGTGTTGCAGGTCTTCGTACTCCCGCATGAAGCTTCGGTAGAGGTCACCGAAGCAAGGATCCTGGACGCAACGTCGCTCCATAGCTGTCAGGAGGCGTTCAGCTGGCTTGCGGGTTTCCTGGAGTGTCGTCGGTGGTGAGGAGAAAGGCAACCTCACCACGTATCTCCCAGAGGTAGTGCGGGTGTGACTGCGGACAAAGAGCTCCTCACATCTTTGTTCATCGGGAGTGAGTGACGCCACAGCCTTGGGCTCCTGTTCCTGCTCCCAGAATCGCCGAACTAGGTCGGCGAGGTCGTAATCGGCGGTGCACCGAAATGTGCGGCGGTGATCTTCGGTTGACGCTGCATCGGAACCCCCGGAGAGAATCCAACGAAGGATGGTCCGCTGAGCGATCGGCATCTCTGGTCCGCCCTTGCGTACTCCCTCCTCGATGATGAAGGATGTGACTTCTGCTCCCAGGAGTAGCTCTGCTGGATCGTCATCCTGAAACCGTGGGTCGGCTAGCTGGAGTCCTCGGATGTGGGACCAGCGGTGGTCGGCCCTTGATGTGCGGTCTTGTTGTATCGAGAGGCGCGGTAATACATACGCTACCACGGAGAACTCAGCGTTGGTCACGTCTGAAGTGACATTCAACGTGACCTTGCCGCGGGTTGGTCCTGGACGGACTCCTCCGACGCCAAAGATGGACAGCCCCGTATACTCTCGCTGCAGTCGCAACCGTTGAGCCAAGGTCTCGGAGACGATGGACAGCTCGGAACCTTGGTCGATCAGGGCTCGTACCGCGTGAGGGGATCCATACCGGTCGGCGATGATGACGCGTGCTGTTGCCAGGAGGATGGCCTTTCTATCCCCGCTCTGATGTGTAGTGGCCAGTGTAGTGGCAAGTGTGGAAGCTGATGTGGCGGCAGACGTTTTGACCTCGGACGTCGAGGATGCGGTGTGAGCTCCGTGCAGCATGGTGTGGTGACGAGCGTTGCAAGTGAGGCAGTTCCTTTTTGACTGACACCGTGCGAGGAAGTGGTTCCCCAGACAGTTGAAACAGAGCTTGTTCGTCTCAACGAACGTCTTTCGTTCCATAGCGGTTTTGGCCTTGAACTCGCGGCAGGCCATTAGTACGTGTTTCTCACGGCAAAGGGCACATTGTGGAGATGCCGATCCGTGCTTCGCGACGTGTGATTTGGCGACCCGTGGTGCATCTCCCGAGGTTTTGCTGACCCCTTTCGGTCGTGCGGCGTTGAGTGTCAAAATCCGTCGGCTGATGAAGTCGAGAAGTGTCTCGTGCGATGGTGGTTCGACGGATCCCGAAGTGGAAGTCTCCCATTCTAAGCGAGTGGTTGCGTCGAATAGGTCAGTGACCAGATAGTTGAAGAGGTCCATCCCGTGCGTGTCGATTGGGCGACCGATGCTCTCCTGTGCGTTGACGACGGTGGTAACGGCGTTGTGGATGCGGCTCAGCTCATCGGCGGTATCTCCCTTCATCTTTGACACGTTGATGAACGTGGCAAAGTTGGAGCGGATAAGCTCTCTCTTGTTGTCGTAGTGTTTGCTCAAGATCGCCCAAGCGCGATCGTAATTATCACCGGTGACAGGTAATGATCTGATTAATTTTTCAGCCTGCCCTGTCACACTCGAGCGGAGATGGTGGAAGCGCTCGATGTTTGAAATCGACGCATTGTTCCCGACGACGGAGAGGAAGAGATCTCGGAAGGATGGCCAGTCAGCATAGGTGCCCGAGAACGGCGGCACCTTGATGCGCGGCAGCGAGGACTTCGATGCGACATCGTGAGTTGGACGCACGGGCGGCTCCCGGAATAGTTCGGCGTAGCCATCCAGCAGGCTCCGCTGCGCCACGTAGAGGTTCTCTGTATCCTCATGCAGCTCTGACTTGAAATAATCACTGTCAATAAATTTGTCTTTCAGGGTCGCGCGAATGAGGTCATGTTGAGCCTCAAATTTCGTCCACAACTGATCGACGATTCTGGTGCGTGTGGTGACGGCACTGGCGGTGATGTTGGCGTTGCCCAGTTTCCTCAGGTACTCCACCGAGCGTGAGATGCGGACTTGGATCTCGCGTTGAGAATCGATCAGCGTGGCCACATCCATCATTGTTGCTTGCACTCGGCTTTGGCGGACACTCACTTCACTCCACTCGAAAAGTCACGCTCACGAACTTGCGGGTGCCGGCGCGACGACGCGATCCGGCTCGAAGGACCAAAAATATGTTCGAGAACGCGCGTCGTGAAGATAGGATGCGCTGGATAGATAAGTCACCGTTTTTTTTGTATATAAAGACTTTTAATTAATTGACATACACTAATTAACAAAAGTGAACACGCACAATATTAATACAAAATTTGAATACTTTTCAGAGCGATAAATCAAAGAGAAAACGTAATAATGATAAGCGGAGGTCGTCAACGAATTTGCGGTTTTTCAATAATTAGCGGAGATGCGATATGCGGTTTGACTGCGATATGCTGCGATAAGGCCCTTAGAATTTTGTCGGCGCTCCCTTTATTGTCTCGGTGCGGGAGCCCGTCACGTCACCACGCGCCAATCAATCTTCAACAAATTTAAAGTTGTTGAGGTGACGCAAGGGCGTCTGGCGCCATTGGCTGCCGCGCAATCCGCGCTGAGTAAGCACGGGCCTGACATGCGCGAGGCAATCGATTGTTCCATCGATTGGCCCTCGGAAATCACGTGATCGTTTTGCGCATGTGTTTCGCGACGTTGGTAGTTGTAACTCAGTGCGGTAACCGTTGAGGATTTGTTATTTATTATTGACGCTTTAATTGCCTCGATGATTTATGACATAGTTATTCCTAGCTAGGTGAACTTTTTTCTGCTATTTATTCGACCGCGAAATATTATCACAACAGCCGAAATAAATTAAAGCGGATATATTATTGCAATTTCGAACATATTTAAAAACTTAAACTATTTTTGAAATTTTTCCACATCTTTATATATTATTTATCTATATTTACTATTTCTTTATAAAAAATTTATTTTTTTGAAAAGCACCGTTATAAAAAATGAGTAATAATGATGTTCAATCAAATTTTAAAAAAATCTTATCTAAATCTTAAAATGTAAAAACAGCAGTTAATATTCGATTACTGCAGATGCAGTTTCAATGTGAGATAATTTTTCGTTTTTAAGACTAATAATAAACCAACAAACGCTACAATTAGACCAACAATCATCAGCAAACGATTACGCATCGATTAGACCGTTTTTTAATTAAAAATGAGATTTTTCCGGCTAAGTTCACGCTAATTTTTGTTTTTTTTTCAATTTAAGAAGAAAATATGAACCAACAAACGCTAAAATTAGACCAACAATCATCAGCAGACGATTACGCATCGATTAGACCGTTTTTTTTTTATTAAAAATGAGATTTTTCCGGCTAACTTAACGCTAATTTTTCTTTTTTAATTAAAAAAAAAATTAGAAACCAACAAACGTTGTAATTAGGCCAACAATCACCAACAAACGACCAACAAACGATTTAAAAAAAAAAAATTAAAAAAGTCGAAGTTGACCGGCTAAGTTCCCGGAGCTCTCTGATGATGACGAAATCGATGAAGCAACGGTTACCGGCATCGGTAACAGAGGGTGCTTTCCGAACACAGGCGACACAGATTAAAGCACCGAATGACCGGAAATAATCCGAACCGCGGTGGCCGTCAGTGTGGCGATATGGGCCGGGTTTTTCGCGCATGCGCGGCCAGTACGCTTTCAGTAAAGTACCTCCATATAATTAGCAGACGAATTAGAGATTTCTTATTTTCTATTATACCAATCGCTTGGGAATCATTTGGGCAAATTTAGGAATAGATTCTCATAGTTTAGGAAATAGTAGTTTATTTATAATTAATTAAAATAAATTGAGCGTATAGTTAGCAGACATAAATTTAAAAAATATTTTTTTTATTGTAATTGACGTGAAATTATTTGGGAAACACGTTTGTAATGTTCTTAGCCTTTGGGAAATAATTATTTTATCTGAAAATCAAGTTTAAAGTACATTTATTAGACATCAATTAGACAAATTTTATATTTCTTATTTTTCTTTATTATTTCTTATTTTTTCTTATTGTAATCATTTGAGAATCATTTGGACAAATTTAGGAATATATTTTCATAGTTTTAAGACTAATAGTTTATTTATAATTACAGAAAATTAATTAAGAATGAATAGTTAGCAGATATAACTTTAAAACATCTTTTTTTTATTTAAAGCAATATGAAATCATTTGGGAAACGCGTTTTTAATGTTGTCAACGTTTGGGAAATAATAGTTTATGAGGAAAATACTCTCAAGGCTTAAGGTTTAAATCATCTATTGTGGACCAAGTCTTTTGTTAGAAGCTATAAGCTCAAGAAAGACTATAGAAATTTTTTATTTGATAGCCAATCGCTATGTCCGACAAACTCGTCGTATGTACGGCAAATGTAATATATTTATTATATATAATATAATAATAATAATTATTATTTAACTGTGTATAATATAGAAAATTTCTTGAGTCTCTATTTTTTAGTTAATCAATGCGCTTAAACAGATTGTCGTACGACAAATTTAATATCACCCTTAGGGCCATTACATACTTGACGCGATGAGCGATGAGCGATATCCAATAAGAGCTTCGATTTTTTACTATCTTACCCTTATAATTTTTTATGCAGAATGTTACAAGGAATTTATTTACATAAAATATTTAAGGTAATTCCATTTAAAAAAATCAAGTTGACCTTAAAATAACCTTGAAACCGTCTCCTACAAACATTTCTATAACATCAACTTATCGCCCTTGAAATACTGCAATTTTTATTTGAAATATTTTTTTCTAGAAATAATATTTTTGGACATAAAAATTTGTAACGTTTTATTTTGAACACCCGGTATATAATATAATAATAATAATTATTATTATTTAATATTTATTTTCATCACATTGTGACGAAAAATAGAGCTCTTATTGGATATCGCTCATCGCTCATCGCGTCAAGTATGTAATGGCCCTAAAGGCCATTGCACGTACAAAAATTTTAGTCGTAATCGTAAAGCCATAAGCAAATCGTTCAATCATAGAGAAGAATTATCATAACGTAATAAGAATGCTTGACTGTGATTAAACGATTTGTTTACGGCCTTACGATTACGACTAAAATTTTTGTACGTGCAATGGCCTTTAGGGTGATATTAAATTTGTCGTACGACAATCTGTTTAAGTGCATTGATTGGCTAAAAAATAGACTCAAGAAATTTTCTATATTGTACACACTTAAATAATAATCATTATTATTATATTATATATAATAAATATATTACATTTGCCGTACATACGACGAGTTTGTCGGACATAGCAATTGGCTATCAAATAAAAAATTTCTAGTCTTTCTTGAGCTTAGCTTCTAAGACTTGGTCCACAATAGATGATTTAAACCTTAAGCCTCGAGAGTATTCTCCTCATGAACTATTGCTTCCCAAACGTTGACAACATTAAAAACGCGTTTCCCAAATGATTTCATATTGATTTAAATAAAAAGAAAGATGTTTTAAAGTTATCCCTGCTAAAAATGATCTATTGAATCCGATTAGTTCCACATTAAATTTGGTGAAACTGAATCGGAATAAATGTGTTTTCAATCCGGTCAATCGGATGCCCGATTAGAAGTGAATCGATTTTAATATCAAGTCAATCGGAATCGTTTTTAATTCGGTATTTTTAGATTTATCTGAATCCGCCGCTATCAGTTTTAATCGTATTTAGGTCCAATCCATTTTAATCGGGTCAATAAAGTGACCATGTGAATCGTTTTGAATCCGTATCAATTGTGAAATTTTAATACAATTTGAAACTCCGATCTAATGCGATATTTCTGGATTGATCTGAATCCGCCGCTATCGGTTTCAATCGTATTTAGGTTCAATCCATTTTAATTGGGTCAATAAAGTGACGATGTGAATTGTTTTGAATTCGCATCAATTGTGACATTTTAATGCAATTTTTCGAACTCTGATCTAATGCGATATTTCTGGATTGATCTGAATCCGCCACTATCGGTTTCAATCATATTTACGCTTAATCTATTCTATTCCAATGGGGTAATAAAAGTGAATAATAAATAATATTAAGTAAAAGATACATTAAAACAAAAAGTTCCATTTATTTGCAGATATATTTTACATTTTTATTGCGCCTCAAAATCATTAGGTAATACACATAAATATCGGGCATTGCAAACATTTACAAGCACAACTTTTCTACTTACAGCAGTTACAGAAACTTCTGTAATATCGTCAAAATCTTCACACCTTATTTTTTCAATGTGTAATACATTAAAAGGTTTACAGTCAAAAGTTAAGATTTTTGAAATTCTGAAATAACATTTATTATTAAAGCTTATTATGTCCACTATTTGTCCAAATTGACCTGACTTTAATTGAATCATTGTATCAACAGTGCAGTTTGCTTTTTTGTATTTTATACTGTGAAAAACTTTACCTTTATATATACATTTCTTATATATTTTACAGAATCCTGTACCATACTGTTTAAAATAATGTTTCCCAATAAAAGTAACGTCATCTTCCCCATAAGTATATAATGTACACAAATTTTTATAATTGAATAAGTTTGAACAATAATTTTTTAATTCAGGTGACGAATACTGAACATTGTCAGTTCTGAAATGTATTGTCTGTAGAAATTTGTTTGCTACTTGTTGGTCCATGCCATTTGGACCATTGATTAATAATTTTAATTGATAAATATTGCTCTCGAAAGAGAACATAGAACTTGCCCAAAGATTGCCATTTTTTTTTACAGATTTAACAACATGTAATAAACTATGAATGTTAAATGTCATTGAATTCTTTCCAAAATACATTTGATAATATGCTACAAATTTTAATAAATCACGTTCACATTCTAATAAATCTTTTTCACTGATTTTTTTTTTAATAAGGTATGCATGCTTTTTATCAGTAATGAGTAATGTACTAAAGCTTTATCATTGAGGATACCTACTAGACACGGTAAACTATAACACAGCATCCAAAATTTTATTTCGGAAGCCTTCCATTTTTCTCGATCTTTTAAAGGTCGTGGACGTCTATGAATATCTTGCGTGGGTTTTATGGACTTTAAACGGTTTTCTATTATTTTTAATTCATTATTACTTAATTTAAATATAGAATTTATTTTCGACGAAGTCCACGATTTATATATTTGTTGATCAACACCTAAAAGCGTACCATGCATATAGTCATAAGCAAATGACCAAACCATATCGATGTTTGGAATTTGCGATAAACTGATATCGTTTTTTACTCCTCTTTCATGATATTTTCCTGAAGTAGTTACAACATGTATATCTGTTAAATAATTTTCGTGACTTCTTAATTCTGAATCATTTTCTTCGATAGGATACCTTATTCCTCTAACATCTTTGCAATACTCTAATCTATGATAGCACCAGCTACACCCATAATAAGCATTAAATTGTAATCGATTCTGCAAAACCGGTCGACATTTAGAATCCACACAACACGTTAAGGGGCAAAATTTAAGATTAAGCTTTTTGTTCTCTAAATCAGTGACTTCAATTCCTTGCTTGTATAAAATATCTACTTGTTCAATAAACTTTAAAAAGTATAAATTAACTAAATCACTGTTTGGTTCTTTTATATACATTAAAAGTCCTGCTAGTAGTACATATTTATATCTAATCTTTGGTGACAAAAAATTTAAAACTATTTGAAGAGGCTCAAATCCTTGCTTTCCGCTTTTAGTCAAAGGTGCACCATCAGTGTTGAAATTATACGTTAAGTAATGAATGTTTTCACTATTGATTTTTTTGTATAATTTACTGTCATATACATCTTCTATTATATTCTCGTTTTCAGAAAAATTGTTTCCTTTATTAATATAATTAAAAATATCATTTTTAGTTTCTGAATATGAAAATAACATTTTTAATTGATACATTAAGTCTATTGACATAAAATAATTTTTCGATTTTAGAGATATATTGATATTGTTTGTACACAATTCACAAATTGCTGTTTTTTTTATAAAATTTTTTTTTGACGTAGAATATACAATCTTTTTATTACAATTATCACAGAAGTAGTAATAAATTATTTTATCATCTGGAGGATCAAAAGCTTTGCTTAGTATGCACTTAGATATACTTAGATCTTTGAATTTAGGTCCTGCAAGTAATTTTATCATATTAACTAATTCAGATCTTGCTATATCTGATACTTTAAATCGAATACAGAAAGCCATGATCATTGTCATTACATCTCGTACTGTGATTTGAGTCTCTTCAAACATTACAGTATCATCAAAATTCGTATTATCAAGATCATCATTTTCGCTATCATAGGAATAATAATCACCTGTGTGATAATAATCAGAAGCAATGCTATTTTCATCTTCACTACTATCATGTACACTATTGTTTAAAATTTTGTCATCGGTTCCATTGAAGTCATCACAGTTTGAATGTTCTGAAAAAATTATTTTTATAATTTTTATTAATTTTTTTATTTTTATTTTTATTTTTATTTTTTATTTTTATTTTTATAATTTTTTTATTTTTATAATTTTTTTATTTTTATAATTTTTTTATTTTTTATCGTTTTTATATGCATGTTTAATAATCTGAGATTCCATTGAAATTTTTAAGTTACCTTTATCTTCATTATTGCTATGATGCCAGTCATAATCTTCCATCTGAAAATCATGTGAATCGTCTGTATTGCTGCTTATTAATGGATTGTCTCCATCCTCTTCAATATTCATAGGTACTGTGACGTGACGCCTTTTGAGCGCCGTCACAAGGGCAATAGCTCGACCGGGGAGGGAAGGGGAGAGCCGTCCTGGGGTTGCTTCTCACACCCTGAGAGATAGCGACCTTAAAGCGAAAAGATTATATTTTATTGTTATTTTTGTTTGTATAATATTTCCTGCGTTACCGTATTGAGCGAATGTGAGTTGAAATAACCGTGACACGACTAACTGAGTGGAGGATTCCTCAACGAAATGTGCAGCAAGATTCCGGAGATCCAAGGAGGAAACTACCGTAAATGGATACCGTGCCAAAGGTCATGTATCGAGTTCCCGTCGCTACCGCCATCCCGAGATATTATCTAAACTATAAGCTGTTCTAGAGATCTGATGGAAGCGCTAAAGGATACCGAGAGGCCCCCTCATGCTGCAGAGTGAGGAGAGGGCCCTATATCAGCCCATAAACACCTGCGGGAAGGATTGGATGACGGCCCGGCCAGCCTGCCAATTCAAACCCCGGAAATCAAGAATTATGAGGTGATACCGCCACGATACCGGAAAGAGCGGGAAGCGAGTCTCCGAAAATCACGGGTACAAGGACGAGGGCGCCGAGGGATCGATGGGCGGATCCCGGCAGCCCCACGGCGACCGAATATCGATAGGATGCGCGGGAAATCGGCGCGGAGCTCGAGGGACCTAAGGACTCTCTCTCGGAGAGTCACTTCTGTCTGGCGTACGGAACAAGTGAGAGGGACTCCAGGACGACAATCGATCAGCCTTGCGAACCTATTGTAAGCCGCCACTCGGGTAGTTCGTGAGTAGAAATTGTTCCCGGTCCAGCTAGTGTCGTGTATTACCGTGCCGTGGGTTAAAGTCTGTCGAGTAAAATCGACAGCTTTATACTGAATTACCGTTTCCGTTTAGCGGAGCATAGTTGCTCCAGAAAATTGTTACCGCGATACTGGCTCATACCGGGTACCGCGAAAGTGTCTCTCTCAGGGAAGTTGCCGCCGACAGTCGTCATAAGTTAAGACTCGAGAATTATATTGTATTGTATCGTATCGTATCGTATCGTTGTTTTTGATGGAATTATAAGATCGCGTTAAATAACCTCGGAATTTGTGCGTGGTCGCTCTCTGCGAGTTACCGTTACCGTATCTATTGCGAGGAACTCGGCGAGAGTCGTACATATAGCGCGAAATTACCGTTTGTTTTATTTCGTAAAGATTCCGTAAATATCGTCTCGTCCCGTCTGTTCGAGTGACCTTCGTGGCAAATAACGTTATATATCCTCGTGGTGCGCCATCGGGGACGCCTCGTTAATACCGTAATTACCGTAATTACCGTTCCTTAATATTCCGACATTTCGAGATATCGATGGTGAAGATTGTAGTCTCGCGCGCGTGAGGAATGCTGCGACCACATTCCGGAGTTTTTGTATACCGCGCTTACCTTCTCGCACCTATTGTTCGCTACCGGAGCTAGTTTCGATTCGAATACGTTTATATACCGCGTGTACCGATTACATCGAGCGTGAATTCCCACCGTAAGGTAATCGTTTCCTGTAATTTCGAGATTATTACTGTATCAATTGTATATGTCCTTCTAATGTTATGTGTTAAATATATTTGTTAATTAATTATTGAATATTGAGTGTCAAATAATTTCCCTCCTCTCCTCCAGAATCTCTCTCTAGCGTTACCAAAGAATCGCGCCCCTCTGCCATACACTGAGCTAGGCGCAGCCGGACCGTTATATCAAGTTTCTTAAGAGATTCTCGTTACCGTGGCGCGAGAAATCGCGCCTGGCGCCCATTTATTAACATAGAGTTTATACTGTAAAGTACCGCATTACCGTTGACTACCTATCTCGTTACCGTATCACCTACCTACGTTTCGATAGATATCGCTCCCGATTTACATTGCACGTCGCTTTCTCGAGAGCGGCGTTCTCGAGAGAGGCAAAGACGTCGCAAATTTTGGCGCCCAACGTGGGGCCCACGCCGTTGGAGACTTTACCGAAGTAGAAAATTTTTTTTTTTGAATAATCAATTATATTGTAGCGAAAGATAGATCTGGAGAGGGAGTGTTGTCCGATTGTCAATTTTTTTTTTGTCCATCTAGTGACTACGTATAATCATTGTGTCTTTGTGTCGTATATTAATCCTTCAATTACAGTGAAAATTTTTTGGTGTTCTGTGAGTCCGGTAAAAGGTTAGAGTTGAGATACTGTATCAGTAAGTAAAGTATCTGTCCAATTTCAAAAAACTTTGTGGTTTGAAAATTTATCGGGTAACCTTGGAATTTGTGTGCCACAAAAATTTGGTTCGCCGTGCGTTGTGTTGACGCTTGCCGGATCGCTACGCGGTGTGTTCTTTTTCTTTTTTTTCTTTCTCTTTCGCGCACGCTGCCGACCTCGGCGCGATATAGAAACGTAGATAAATCTTTAATACCGCCGAAACGCTACCTTTAGACCAGCTATTCGAATGACCGCTATTATTTATATATTATTATACCTATTGTAGTCTTATATATTATCATTTTTTTTTGCGCTCTTTCGCTCTACCGATACCGTTTGGTCGTTTATCGTTTCTGTTTGCTGTTCCATCAATAGACGCTTGACTTTCCTTTTTGTTACGACTAATACCGATTATATTGAAAGTTTTCGTTCTTTTCTTTTTCAAGTTCACAGCCACTATTGTATTATCGATCGCGTTTTTTTCCGTGTCTTTCTATTACCCTCTCAAACTACCGGCAACCATTGTTTTCGAGTTAACATCAAGGTTGCTCAACATTTTGGTTAACGTGCCGGTCGGTTAGCTCAAGTTCACATTGTTTCGAATTTTGTTTTGATCTCGGGTTTGTTTGACCTCTTATATTTCGGGTTTGTAATTTCGTAAGTCATTGGGTCGTGTTATTATTTTTTTTTGGTGTCCTCTTTGCCTTTCTAACTTTAACTTGTCGACACCACATAACCGTTTTTTTTTCTTCTCTCAATATTTTGATACCGCTACCGAATTCGAATTTTTTTTTCTTGATACCGTTACCGAATTCGCCCGTGTTCGTCGAGATACCGCTTGTACCGCCGAAGAAAGTTATTAACGGGTTATTGAACTACTCTTGGCAGAGATTGGTGGAGATTCGGAATACCTTGCCGTGACTTGATACCGAACGAATTTTTGTTCTCCCGGTCGGCTCTACCGTTCCAAATGAGAAAAGATACCGACATCCACCAGTGGATACACAGTCTAACTGTAGAACAGGCAAGACAACATTTGGAGGATCGGGGATTAAGCACCCAAGGAATCTTGCCGGTTTTACGCGCGCGGCTCCTACGACACGAGGAAGAGACCCACGGTAATTCTATCAACACCGCGGGCACGATGTCGACCGATGAGGGCGCCACCCCGAGTCAAACCACCCTCTTGGAGGGAGATACCTCGGCGGATCCAAGGTCCCCTATGTTTTTCTCATATGGGGAGGTAAAATTAGACGAACCCCGCGTGGAACGAGCCAGTCACCCGGGACCTACGCTACACTATCCTCCGTACCGGCCACCAGACCCTCGCCCTTCGCGCGCCTCTACCGCGGAAGCCTACAACCTAATGAGAAAATGGAACTTGCACTTTTCGGGGAAACGGGGCAGCGACGCGGAAGCTTTCTTGCTAAGAATTAAGGAAGCCCGAGCGATAGTACCGATATCAGATGCCGATCTTTTCAAGTGTTTACCGTTATTCCTATCGGATATGGCCTTGTATTGGGTCCGGTTAGAAAGCGAAAACTGGCGGAACTGGGGTGACTTTGAGGCGGCATGGAGGGGACGATTCGGGGACCCCGACTATCAGTACGCACTCCGCGACGAAATTTTTAGACGAACGCAGGGGGAGCACGAATCGGCAGCCGATTACCTTACATGCCTTCGCGCGTTGCTCAATCGCATGATACCCCGCTGGCCGATGGCGGAACAGTTAAATTTCGCGCATCGGAATATGCTACCGCGATTGCAGATAAGCATCCGACGTCAAGAGTTCGTCGACTTTGCTACCTTAGAGTATCTCGCCACGAGAGTCGAGAGATCCTTTCTTGCCGAAAAAAATTACCGACCCCCGCTACCGCCGGAACAATCCATTTTCCCGGATTTGGCGTACCATGCGCCGAAAGGCAAAGTGAAGAACCCCGCTACCGTTGCTACCGCTACCGCTACTAGAAAGGAAAAGAAAAAGCCCGCCAAAAACGCGAACGCGCATACCGAAAAGAACGAGACCGCGACAGTTACCGCTACGGCTACCGCTTCCGATACGACATCCCGTGATACCGTGAATCCTACCGTGACTACCATGCACTCCATAAAATGTTGGAACTGCGATAAAACCGGACATCGCGCGCGCGGGTGCACCGAACCGCGCAGAAAATATTGTTACCGCTGCGGTAAGCGTGATGTTACCGTACAAACTTGTCCCACGTGTGCGGGAAACGCCAGCCGGAGCCAGTAGAAAGGGTCCCTACGACTCCGAGCCATGAAGACGAGGCCCGCACAACCGTGACACATACCGGGGAGGAGGATACGTTACTACAGTCATATGTCACCTTAGAGTCAGATACCTTACCGTCTTTACGATACTTTTCCATTAAAATACGCGGATATCCTCTCGCGGCTCTCGTGGACTCGGGGTCGAACCGAACGCTGCTAGGTCGCGAAGGGATCAAGATTATCCGCGCATTAGGTATCCTCACTCATAGAAACAGGGGCATGCAAATCCGCACCGCGAATGGTCAACTCGCGGATATTAGCGAGGAAGCTCGAATACCCATAGAATTAAAAGACCGATGTCATGAAGTTACCGTAGCCTTATTACCGAACTTAGCCGTACCGTGCATCCTCGGAATTGATTTTCTAATGAAATTCGGCATAGGAGTAGATTTTGCTACGGGCGAATGGTACTTCGCAGAAACGCCACATCTTCGCTACCGTCTCGCTACCGAAGAAACCCCACGCGGAACCTCGTGCTACGGATTATCGGAATTAACCCCCGAACAGGAGAAGGAATTAGAAATTTTTTTACGAACGTTACCGGAACCCTCAGAAAACCCAGGCGTTACCGCATTAACCGAACATAAAATAGACGTAGGTTTGAATCCGCCAATACGACAGCGCTGCTACCTAGTATCACCGAAAGTGCAAGAAGCCATACGAGCCGAAACGGATAAGATGCTAGCGGCGGGGATAATAGAACCATCATTTAGTGAATGGTCGAATCCAATTGTCATGGTGAAGAAGCCCAATGGCAAATACCGTTTCTGCTTAGATTTCCGAAAAGTTAATGGCGTATCGAAAAAAGACGCATATCCGCTACCGAATATGAACGGGATTCTTGATAAACTACGTTCCGCCCGCTATATTTCGACAATTGACTTAAGTCAAGCCTACTTTCAGATACCGTTAGCTAAGGATAGCCGTGAGATTACCGCATTTAGTGTTCCCGGAAAAGGATTATACCATTTTACGCGAATGCCGTACGGTCTCACCGGGGCACCGGCAACCTTCCAAAGACTGTTAGATCGCCTGATAGGCCCAGAAATGGAACCACACGCGTTCGCGTATTTAGACGACATTGTTATAGTCACGCCAACTTTCGAAGAACACATGAGTTGGTTAGGAAAAGTTCTTGATAAAATTGTTACCGCCGGCCTTACCGTAAACCGGGATAAGTGCGAATTTTGTCGTTCTCAAGTGCGATACTTGGGATTTATAGTGCAACAAGAAGGGCTAACGGTAGATCCCGAAAAGACGCGACCGATCCTGGAATATCCCGCTCCGCGAAATATTAAACAATTGCGTCGATTTTTAGGAATGTCCTCTTGGTACCGTCGATTTATCCAACAGTTCGCGACCCTAAGCGAGCCTTTAACCCGGCTTTTGAAAAAAGGCAAGCGCTGGGAGTGGGGGGATGATCAGGTTCGCGCCTTTGAGCAGATAAGAGAGCAGTTGGTTACCGCACCGACGCTGGCATGCCCGAATTTTGAGATACCGTTCGTGTTACAGACCGATGCCAGTTCCGTAGGGTTAGGCGCAGTATTAACTCAAACTATCGACAACGAAGAAAGAGTAATAGCGTTTGCGAGTCGTGCACTATCAGATCCCGAAAAGAGATATTCCGTTACCGAACAAGAATGTTTAGCTGTCGTTTGGGCTATACAGAAATTTAGGCCATATCTCGAAGGATACCGATTTACAGTGATTACCGACCATAGTAGCTTACGCTGGCTACATAACCTAAAAAATCCGACGGGCAGACTCGCGAGGTGGGCACTAGAATTATTGGAATATGATTACGAGATCATCCACCGTAAGGGTGCTCTACACCACGTACCGGACGCTCTTTCCCGAATGTTTGAAACAGACGATACCGACGAAACACTGACCGCCGCGATAACCCCAATTCCAATAATCGCCGCCCTAGAGACCGTAGACTTAACAAACACTAACGATGAATGGTACCGTAAGAGATATAAAGACGTCGTATCAAATCCAAATAAATTCACGCAATGGAAGGTTATCGACGGGCGATTATACTTTTTAAGACCCAAACGCGTAATTTCCGAGATAGTAGAAGACCTAGATCGATGGAAGCTAGTGATACCGAAGGAATACCATACAGAAGTTTTAAGAGAATCTCACGACATGCCACAGGCAGGCCATCTAGGCACAGAAAAAACGTATCAACGCGTCGCCGTTACGTACTTCTGGCCGAACTTATTCCGCGATGTTACCGAATACCTTAAAAGATGCGATCTCTGTCAGCGAACCAAGGTCGAGCAAGCGAGCCCCGCAGGCCTTATGGGACGTCGGATCGCAGACGGACCGTGGACCGCTATAGCTACCGATATAATAGGCCCGCTACCGCGCAGTAAAGCTGGATTCCAGTATATTTTAGTGGTGCAGGATCTGTTCACGAAATGGATAGAATGTAGGGCCTTAAGAGCCGCCACCGGCAATAAAATTAGCGAAGCCCTAGGTGACTTGGTGATCTCTCGATGGGGCGCTCCGAGGTTCCTCTTAACCGACAACGGTACCGAATTCATAAATAAAGTGATTAAGACATTTACCGAAGATCATAATATCACACACACTACCGTGCCTCCATACCATCCTCAAGCCAACCCCGTCGAGCGCGTGAATCGAATACTGAAAACGATGATTATTGCCTTTATCGAGAAGGATCACCGCGAATGGGACGAACACCTTTCCGAGTTCCGCTTCGCCTATAATACCGCCTTACACTCATCTCTGGGAGCGTCTCCCGCATTCTTAAATCTCGGTCGAGAATTGGAGTCGATATATTCACTACATCGACGTAGTCAAGAAGTTACCGAAATTGAGACAGGAGATACCGCGAATTGGGCGACGCGTATGAAACAGCTACAATCATTACGCGAATGGGTTACCGAAAATTTAAATAAAGCTTACGAGAAACAGGCCTCCCACTATAATTTGCGTCGGCGCAATCGAACGTTTCGGGTAGGCGATCTGATATTAAAGCGTCAACACATATTATCGTCCGCTGCTCAGAATGTAGCCGCAAAATTGGCACACAAGTTCCAGGGACCTTTTAAGATAGCGCGAGTGATCTCTCCAGTGGTTTACGAATTGGCGCAACTGGACGGATCACCCGCAGGAAAAACCCACGTGCAGGATATAAAACCCTACACACCTCCTGACCTCGACGTGTAGATGCCGCGCACGCTTATGGACCACCGGGCGATTAGGAAGCTTTGGAGAGACTTCTGGTCCCGACACCGTCCGGTATGGGAATTCATTCATTTTAATGATGAAGGATTTTGGATGGATCTCGAGGAAGTAGCCGGAGAAGTCCGGGCCGCCCGATGGACCACCGAGGGAGCGGTAGTGCGGGAATACCCGCACACCCGGGACGTCCTCGTTCAGACCTCACCAGCGGAGGTTATTAACAGGGCTACCCAGACCGCAACCCCTGACCCCATCCAGGGGGCCAGGCAAACGCCTCGCTCTCCGGAACGGAGCACGCCAAGCCGGAATGGGACGGGACCCGGGCCTCACCGCCGAGTCCGGGAGCGCTCCCCCAGGAGTCCAGCGAGGAGAGGACGATATCCCGGCGGGTGTTGGAATTGCGGGTCCGACCAACACCCATACGCGGGGTGTCCCCTCCCACGCCTGGGGGACTTTTGTTACGGGTGCGGGCGGCGGGGGGTGACCCTCCGCGGTTGTGGGCGCTGCGGTACCACCTACCAAAACACGGCCCCATATACCGCTGGGAGAGGTCCCCGAGCACCCCGTTCCCCGGTGCCAGCCGAGCGGGACGATGATCCACTCCGGGACGGATGGCCCTGGCAGAGGGACGTCGACCGGGACCACTCGCGGGAGAGACGGCCACAGTAACACCGTCTCGGGATTTCTTCTTTTTGTTGTTTTTCGCCCCGACTTTTCTTTAGGTACCGCTCAGACAAAAGTTTTTTTTGGTACCGCTTATCCAAAATTTTATTTTGTTTTTTTTGTTCAGCTCTTGTTTCTTTTTCCTTTTTCTTAGGTACCGCTATCATAGTAGTTTTGTTTCTTTTTGTTTTTTTTTTGTTTTTTTTGTTCTCTTTTTGTTTTTTTTCCCGGTATATATATTTTTTCTTTTGGGGATTCCTTCAAAAATTTTAGGTACCGCCATAATCAGTTTTTTTTTGTCTCGGTCCCTCCTACCTTGCTATTTCTGTTATACCGGACAATAAACCATCGTAACCAACATACTCTCGCCTGTTTTCTCACCTACCCTCTTAAAACTCCGAACTTTCCTTTTCGCGGTCGCGAGTGCGCGAGAGGGCGCACCCGATCGCTGAGCGGCCCACGCCGATACCGAACGGCGAATGAGGGGGGGGGGATAATAGAAGGGAATTCGCGCTACATACTGTCGGATCAATAGAACTAGAGAGGAAACGCATAGATGAGTTGCGAGGTCCGGAAAGTGATACTCTGGAAGTGCTGCCGGAGTGGCGGATATCGGCTACCGAAGCTCCGAACCCCGGTTCTCCTCTAGGAAGGGGGAGTTGTGACGTGACGCCTTTTGAGCGCCGTCACAAGGGCAATAGCTCGACCGGGGAGGGAAGGGGAGAGCCGTCCTGGGGTTGCTTCTCACACCCTGAGAGATAGCGACCTTAAAGCGAAAAGATTATATTTTATTGTTATTTTTGTTTGTATAATATTTCCTGCGTTACCGTATTGAGCGAATGTGAGTTGAAATAACCGTGACACGACTAACTGAGTGGAGGATTCCTCAACGAAATGTGCAGCAAGATTCCGGAGATCCAAGGAGGAAACTACCGTAAATGGATACCGTGCCAAAGGTCATGTATCGAGTTCCCGTCGCTACCGCCATCCCGAGATATTATCTAAACTATAAACTGTTCTAGAGATCTGATGGAAGCGCTAAAGGATACCGAGAGGCCCCCTCATGCTGCAGAGTGAGGAGAGGGCCCTATATCAGCCCATAAACACCTGCGGGAAGGATTGGATGACGGCCCGGCCAGCCTGCCAATTCAAACCCCGGAAATCAAGAATTATGAGGTGATACCGCCACGATACCGGAAAGAGCGGGAAGCGAGTCTCCGAAAATCACGGGTACAAGGACGAGGGCGCCGAGGGATCGATGGGCGGATCCCGGCAGCCCCACGGCGACCGAATATCGATAGGATGCGCGGGAAATCGGCGCGGAGCTCGAGGGACCTAAGGACTCTCTCTCGGAGAGTCACTTCTGTCTGGCGTACGGAACAAGTGAGAGGGACTCCAGGACGACAATCGATCAGCCTTGCGAACCTATTGTAAGCCGCCACTCGGGTAGTTCGTGAGTAGAAATTGTTCCCGGTCCAGCTAGTGTCGTGTATTACCGTGCCGTGGGTTAAAGTCTGTCGAGTAAAATCGACAGCTTTATACTGAATTACCGTTTCCGTTTAGCGGAGCATAGTTGCTCCAGAAAATTGTTACCGCGATACTGGCTCATACCGGGTACCGCGAAAGTGTCTCTCTCAGGGAAGTTGCCGCCGACAGTCGTCATAAGTTAAGACTCGAGAATTATATTGTATTGTATCGTATCGTATCGTATCGTTGTTTTTGATGGAATTATAAGATCGCGTTAAATAACCTCGGAATTTGTGCGTGGTCGCTCTCTGCGAGTTACCGTTACCGTATCTATTGCGAGGAACTCGGCGAGAGTCGTACATATAGCGCGAAATTACCGTTTGTTTTATTTCGTAAAGATTCCGTAAATATCGTCTCGTCCCGTCTGTTCGAGTGACCTTCGTGGCAAATAACGTTATATATCCTCGTGGTGCGCCATCGGGGACGCCTCGTTAATACCGTAATTACCGTAATTACCGTTCCTTAATATTCCGACATTTCGAGATATCGATGGTGAAGATTGTAGTCTCGCGCGCGTGAGGAATGCTGCGACCACATTCCGGAGTTTTTGTATACCGCGCTTACCTTCTCGCACCTATTGTTCGCTACCGGAGCTAGTTTCGATTCGAATACGTTTATATACCGCGTGTACCGATTACATCGAGCGTGAATTCCCACCGTAAGGTAATCGTTTCCTGTAATTTCGAGATTATTACTGTATCAATTGTATATGTCCTTCTAATGTTATGTGTTAAATATATTTGTTAATTAATTATTGAATATTGAGTGTCAAATAATTTCCCTCCTCTCCTCCAGAATCTCTCTCTAGCGTTACCAAAGAATCGCGCCCCTCTGCCATACACTGAGCTAGGCGCAGCCGGACCGTTATATCAAGTTTCTTAAGAGATTCTCGTTACCGTGGCGCGAGAAATCGCGCCTGGCGCCCATTTATTAACATAGAGTTTATACTGTAAAGTACCGCATTACCGTTGACTACCTATCTCGTTACCGTATCACCTACCTACGTTTCGATAGATATCGCTCCCGATTTACATTGCACGTCGCTTTCTCGAGAGCGGCGTTCTCGAGAGAGGCAAAGACGTCGCAGTACATAAGTACTTGTACTATGCCCTGTACAAAATTTAAATGCATTACTTATACAATTTTAAATATCTTAAAAGACCACAAAAATTTTGTTGTTAAAAATAAATTTATTACAATAAATATTTTATACATGTCACTTAAATTCAATAAAAAATAATCAGTGTCTTTCAATATTTTGGAAAAGTAAAACGTATTCTAAATTATAGAAAAAAAATTAGTTTTGTCCTATAACGTAAAGTACTTTTTAATTTTATTGAAATAAGCTGTCTCAGAACACTATGTATGTACAAAAAATCTTCAATTAACAATAAACAATAAGATTATATTTAAAAGTAACAAATAAATTAAATAAACATGTCTTACCAACAGTAATTTGCTTACTGCGTAGAGAATCCCAACTAGTAGCTTGACATACGGTGTGCCTGTAATCTGTTTCATAATTTTTCAATAATCCTGTTTTATATCTGTTTTTTACTTTTTTTATTTTATTATCGCTCTTCAATAAGTCATCATCATTTTCAGTCTCCATTTTTTTAAGAAATCTATATAACTGATCTGTAATATATTTAAGCATATAAATGAAATAATATAACTATATTTAAAGATTACACAGCATGCAATATATAAACATAAATCATTACTTACTGTTCGTCTCGTGGATGAGTTATTAGGAAGCGTTCACGATTATATAACTAATAGGAGCTCGATTTTCCGTATCATGATTCATGATGCCATTTTTCCCGACGCAACACGACGCAAGCAACATACAATTATAACGAACCGAGTATAGTTCCGAGCTTCGGCTAGCTTCTGTTCTCGTCTGCTATCCGAAGCTAGCCGAAGCTGGGAGCTATACTCGGTTCGTTATAATTGTATATTGCTCGCGTCGGACAAATGGCATCATCATGAATGCTTTATTGACAATACATACAGGTGCATGACGTACCGTAAGTGCGTTACGTGGTATGCATCCTTTATACCACCACATGAGAGATCACTGGTCACTGATGTATCATTCTCTCCATAATATCACTATAACTCACGTCGCCTTTTTAAAGAAAAAAGGAAAACAAGCAAAAATTCAGAAAAAAACTTGTATACTTCGTCCAGCGCGAAAAAATATATCCATTGATCAGACGAAATGTGTCCGTTTGTTTTTTTGTGTGCTCCGTTATATGGACACCGCTGCGGACAGATACATATTTGTCGTGTCTTATTTTAGCAAGAATTTCACGTTGCTTATTATTGAACACAAAATGAATTGTGCTTATGTGAAATTTTTATCAGGTTCACTAAAAGACAAAAAAAATAGTTCCAACTTCTTGTATCCAAAATTTCAAACAAGATACACATACAAAAATAATGAAATATCTAGTGACACAGGGTGAAAATTTATTTCCAGCAGCAGTTTTGTTATTAGCAAGTAAGTATACATAATATTATTGTTTTTTTATGTTAATAAAGATGCATTAACTGTATAAAAATTTCATATACGTATGCATGATAATCTCTAGCAAAAATAATGTTTTCTTTTTTTGTTACAAAATGTCTGTCATATAATAGCAGTTTCTCTTTTCTTAAATATTAAAATAAATCAAAATTTTATTATATTTTTAAATCTATATTTTCACTAAATTAATGTACACTACATTATAGTACTTGTTTTATTTATGTATTAGAATAAAATAATCAAAATATTTGTAAATACCAAAATGCTTCTGATATTTTTTAGATTCTAAGAAGGAAATGGATGAAATGATTGTCAAAAAAAGAACATCTAGTGCACCTTCACATCTGTTACAGTCAGCACCAGAAGATGTGAATTCAGACAATGAAAGAAGTAATTTGAAGCTGTCAAAAAACTCGTTGATTACTCAGGATGTATGTCATCTACATATATTATTTTTTAATTTAAATGTTTTAGTATACATAATATTTTTAAATTTAAACACGACAAATAAGACATCATATTTACAATCTTCTACATGCAATATTTTATAACAGATATTGTATGAATATTCTTATAATAATATTTGTTTTATTTAAGTAACTTATTTTGTACTCAAGAAAGATCTTTCGTAAATACCTCTTATTCGTATTGCTTGAATTTAAAAATATTATTATACAAATTCCTACTTTGTATAATAGTTAAAAGTTTAACTACAAAGTAGGAATTTGTATAAGTAATGTTTATATAAAACTTTCATGTTATATGTTATCCCTATAAAAACTTACCTTTAAAAAAAGGTAAAAAATGTCGCCTAGTATGGGCACGCCAGTAGTGAAAAATTACCCATTGTAAACCCATGTGTAAAATCGTATGAAAAATTACTCATTGCAAACCCATGTAGAATTGTAGTATAAAAAATTACCTATTGCAAACTTATGTAGAATCATATGAAAAATTATCCATTGCAAACCCATGTAGAATCGTAATACAAAAGTAATGATATAAAAAAAAATTGCGCGCCAAGTAAAAATAGAAACTTTTGTACCAGTGGAAAATTTAAGTTGCAAATTATTAATACTAAATTAAACAATATGCTAAAGTTAATTTTGAAATTTAGCAGTGCCTAGTTTTTTTAATTAAAATTTTTTTATTTTTTTTTATTTGTATTAATTTTAATAATTTTTTAATTTTTATACTATTCTACATGGGTTTGCAACTTAAATTTTTCACTGGTTCATTATACGACTCTATAGGTTTGCAACTTAAATTTTCCACTGGTACAAAAGTTTCTACTTTTACTTGGCGCGCAATTTTTTTTTATATCACTTTTTTATATTATTTTTGTATTACGATTCTACATGGGTTTGCAATGGATAATTTTTCATATGATTCTACATAAGTTTGCAATAGGTAATTTTTTATACTACAATTCTACATGGGTTTGCAATGAGTAATTTTTCATACGATTTTACACATGGGTTTACAATGGGTAATTTTTCACTACTGGCGTGCCCATACTAGGCGCCTTTTTATACCTTTTTTTAAAAGTAAGTTTTTATAGGGATATCATTCATTTTTGTATATGATTTAGATTTACTAGGGTTGCTCAAATAATGCCATTTTTTTCAGAAACTATTTATTAAACAGGTTTAAAATGTTTTTAAACATACATAGATATTTCTTCTTTTTAAATATATATTATTTTTTAATATAATCTCAAAACTTCTATAACCTTATACCAGCATGATACAAGTATATGTATGCCTTTACTGTATCAACTCTTGTTTTTTCTACGTAACCATGTCATCACAGTTTCAATCATCCCCTCATCATCTTCCCAATCTTGTTTCGCAGAGATCTTTAAATTATATGTTTAACACAGTTTAGCGATAGCTTCCAATATTTAACTTTTTGAACCACTTAATTAAATGCACTTCGCGAAATACGATTTGGAAGATGAAGAGGGCGTGATTTAAATGTGAAAACATGGTTACGTGGAAAGGACATAAGTTGGTACAGTAAAGGCAAGTAAATACATATAATGTATCGTACTGGCATAAAGAAATAGAAGTTGATTGAGATTACCATGTATATTGTGTATAAATTGTTGAATAAATATTCTGAAAAAATAATGTAGGGCATTACTTTTTGAGCAACTCTAGTACTATTTCAAAAAATTACAATGTTCTCATTCTGTACCTGTAATGTAAAACATATTTAAATCATTAGAGTACGTACATATATACAAAATATACTGTTTCTTTATTTTATATTAACAATTATATACTTATGAAAGAAATAGTAGGATGACAGCGTAACAAGAAAGTAATTATTATAAAAGAAATTTAGTAAATCTCACATATAAGTAGTATTGCATATCACATGTATCGTTACCATTTTACTATTTCTTTCATAATAATAACTACTTTCATGCTACGCTACCATTTTATTATTTCTTTCATAAGTATATAATTATTGATGTAAAATAAGGAAGCAAATAAAAGCTAATAATAATAAATAATGTAAAGATAATAATGTTATGAATGCTATGAGCTATAAAAATGTATATAAATTCTTTATTATAGCTCATATCATTTATAGCACTATTATCTTTACATTATTTATTATTATTAGCTTTTATTCGCTTCCTTATTTTACATCAATAATTATGTACTTATAAAAGAAATAGTAGGATGGTAGCGTAGCATGAAAGTAGTTATTATTATGAAAGAAATAGTAAAATAAAATGGTAACGATACATGTGATATGCAATATACTACATACATGTGATATGCAATACTACTTATATGTGATATACTATTATATATTTTTTTCATAATAATATAATAATAACTATTTTCTTGTTACGTAACCATCCTATTATTTTTTCATAAGAATATAATTGTTAATATTGTTATAAGAAATATAAAATAAAATAATTACTTGATTCTTATAAATCTCATCTTCTTCTTCTATCGATTATGACCCTCTGGCTGGATTTTCTTATAATAAATAAAAACGAGCTAACCGCACACTTAACCTATGTCACATGTCACATATCACATACATGTATATATATTATATATATATATATATATATATATATATATATTATACATAACCCCGCCCGCTGCTAATATCGCAAAGCGCCACTAACGCCGTCTGTTGTGAAACGTGAGAACTGGACAAGATTACTACTACATGCATCTATTGCATGTGTTGTTTACGTGTGATATACGTGTATGCATGTGTTGTATACGTGTGATTAATAATACGTGTAGCACGATAGATACTACTATGTATGCGTGAACGATGATGATGATGATGATGACGTGGACGTTTCTTAAAAGAAATTTTTCATATTTAGACTTTGCATTATGATATTTCCGCTTACAAAGCACGTAGAGCAAAATTAAATACACTTTCATTATATAAATCGAACTCAATCTATTGATTAAGCCTAGTAAAAACTCGATCGCTTCAGTCGTTATTGAGCATCCGAATCTATGACTATCTCGAACTGTCCGATTCGCGTAAAGATACACGGTGCCTCGCTTCTAAGAGTCGGCTTCGCCCTAACTAGGCGCGAGACACTACCGTGTCTCTTGATATGGTGCATAATGAATAAACCCTGGTGAAAATAACTTTACAATTTTTTACGCGAAATTATGTGAAAACTATGATTTTTTATTATATAATTACAAGTTTTTGAATTATTTCAACGTGATTTCTACGCGATTTGACGCGATTTGGTCCATGTTTGTAGTTTTTTATAAATTTACGTAAAAAGTTATGATTTTCTACAACCACATTACGTAATTTAGTTGTAGAAAATTACAACTTTCTATGTAAAATCTGAGATCTACAACTTTCTATAAGCAACTATAAAGGTCATTTTACAATAGATTGCAAATATCCCGTCGCCAGTCGTAAAGGTAGCAATTTTGAAAAGTTATTTTTAGTTGCGCTTGGCAGTTGCGGTTGTCAGAGGATTAATTTTTAATTTTTTGCCGACTGACAATTGTAATCGGACACGTAATGTCATAGCGTCAGGTGAAAACGTATCCTAAGGACTTATGCAAACAAAGGGTGCTTTCCAGCAACGACACATTGCGGCACAGTGTATCATTCTATCTTTCATGTTCACTGGTATTGAAAGAAGATAGAATGATACTCTGTGTCGGACTGTGTCATTGCTGGAAAGCACCCAGATTTGTATAATCACATCTATGAGGAACTTGATTGGTCTATTTTATGCATTTGCTTATGGATCAATTAATTTCATTATACATATGTTTATGCGATTGTATATACAAATAAGTCCTTAAAAATTAACTTTTTACATGTATTCTGTGATTGAGCTACATTATACATTTTATTATGTATATTATAAATATATGAAAATAACTACGAAAAAATAATTTATGAATATATTTATTAAAATATTTATAAATATATACATTATTAACATTAAAATAAACGTTTTTTTAATGAATAAAAAGGGACTTAACCAATTATTTTAACGGTTTTTAAATATCTTAGAAAATAAGTTTCAAACATTTTTTTAAACATTTCTTTGCTACTTGGCTTTATATCATGATAATTTTTTTAATGTTGTTTTTTTCTGTTGTAAAAAGTTGTAGGGGTAGTGGGAGAATATTATTACAGTAGGAACATTGATACAGTATCATCATACTTCTGCAGGAAAAATATCTACAAAGTCCATTCGTCCACGCATAGATGATGTTACGATACACAAAGCATATGAACATTTTTCGGATGCGAGCAGTGACCTCTTTCTAGATATTTTTCATGCAGAAGTATGATGACTATGATCAATGTTCCCTCATTCGCCTTAAATAGTTATATATTTGCTCTTAAAAATGTTTGTGAAAAGTTGTAGAATAATGTGAATGGTTGTGATTTTTGATAATTACAATTTCTACAACTTACTATTACAATACTTCTAAAACTGTTTGTAGAAACTTTGTAAAAATTTTTTACAACTCACAACAATATTATTACATTCCATACAAGAAAAGACTTGGCAGTATACCAAGTAGTAAAAATTCGTGCCCTGTGCACAATTACTAGATATTAACATCGTCACTTTATTTATTTATTTCCTGCTCGAGAAAAGGCCTAATATTTATTACCTTTTAATTTCTAATTATCGAGCCAATTAATAATTGTATTAATTATACGCATAATGCGTTGTTATAGTAATAATTATTAAATAACAGAGAAAGATATAAAATCGAAAGGATCTGAATAGCTCAGTTGGAAGAGCAGTCGCCCGGCAAGCGAAAGGTCTCGGGTTCGATTCCCGATTCAGCGACTTTCGGATCTATATTTTTCTCTCGCATCCAATTCTTTAGGGGGGTTAGAGGGGATG
The DNA here is from genome assembly GCF_030444845.1 of Prenolepis imparis. Taxonomy (NCBI): domain Eukaryota; kingdom Metazoa; phylum Arthropoda; class Insecta; order Hymenoptera; family Formicidae; genus Prenolepis; species Prenolepis imparis. The sequence goes on from NW_028141168.1 coordinate 1,188,671, forward strand.
TATGGAATAAAAATCTCAAGTATGAGATTATTCCATACAAGAAAAGACTTGGCAGTATACCAAGTAGTAAAAATTCGTGCCCTGTGCACAATTACTAGATATTAACATCGTCACTTTATTTATTCATTTCCTGCTCGAGAAAAGACCTAATATTTATTACCTTTTAATTTCTAATTATCGAGCCAATTAATAATTGTAATATTATTACAACTTATCATGAATTTCTTTAATTTTCTAAAATTTGTAAAGTTATGATTTGTTGTTAAAAATTATTATTTTTAGTAGAAATACATAAATTATTGTAAAATTATTCCATCAGATATTTGTAATTTTTCATAAATTTACTTAGAAAGTTGTGATTTTCTACAACTACATTACGTTTAGTGATATATTGTAGAAATTTGTAATTTTTAAAAAAATTCTACAACTTTTACAATATACTAAAAATGTTCATAAAAAATTGTTGAAATTCCTAAAAATTTGTAAATATTTTTTACAACTGAGTACAACTTATTACAACTTACCATGAATTTTTACAATTTTCATGAATTTGTAAAAAGTTGAAATTTGTTGTTGAAAGTTTTAATTTTTCATAGAAGTATGTAAATTGTTGTAAAATTATTTCCACCAGGGAATAATTGTAGAATTCGAAGTTGATGACGTTACTTACTAAAAAGCTGAAGAAGTATAATAGTGAGACAACATTGGCAAATTATGCAGAGGTAAAAATATAATAAATCCTTATGCTTGAAACAAAATTTATCGTACTTGGAAGTAATTTTATATATTACTTTATAGAATTAAGTATATTATATAAGAAACAAATTATTTATTTGGTATAAAATTAACTATGAATTGGAAACTAAACAACAATTAACAATTATTATTAATGCAATATAATTAAAATAATTTTTTAAAGGAATGATTACTATATAAAAGTCAAAAATTTTTTTAAATAGTGATATACCTAGAAATTTTACTTGTAAATTTCGAAGTCTTACAATAATGAATAAATAATAATAATAATAATATAAATATAAATAGTTTTTTTATGACATTCACAGTTTCGTTAAAATTAATGTTAAGAATTTGATTATTAAAATAATGAAATTGTATTACATTTATATATAATTTATAACTTACTTAATAATAAAGTTAATTTAGTAAAAGATAAAATTGCTAAAACAAAATAACATTTAAAATTTATAAATTGATTTTGAAACTGTATTAATTCAAGTACCTACATAAGTTTTAATATTATTTATTTTGAGGGATCAATAATTATGTGATAATAGATAGCAGCATATTTTTAAAATATTTAAAAAAATTTTTATAAGTTTTTATAATTTTTAAAATTTTTATATTAAATTTTTATATTAATTGATTCTAAAATAATTATAATAAATACTTAATGAAATTTTTGAAATTTAGATATCTGATACTCAAGTGTCGTTGGAAGATAAAAGAAATGAAGTAGATATGGTAATATCTTCATTTATAACAATATATGCCACTGTAAATTTAAAAAAATAATATTTATAATAACAATTACAATTTTTGTAGAATATTAAATCTTTGACCGATGTGTGCGAAAAAAATAATGAGGTAATGTGTATAAACAATAATTCCAGAAATTACATTGCTTTTAAATTATACAACAGTTATATGGAAAATTGTATTTCAAATTCTTATACAGACTGCAAAATCTCGAAATACACATATCAAACACACGAAACAGAGGTATATTAATAAATGTTAATTATTATAAGCAATAGTAATAGAATAACAATAGTAACAACAGAATTGTAATTTTAAGGGTTCATCAGAAGTTGCATCATCAGAATGCATTTCTGAAGAGAAGCAAATTGAGGTATGTTATATAATACTTTGACATTATTACTATTCAAGATCTCTCTTTTTGTTTGAATTTTTGCTTACATAATCAAGATTATTTGTAGAGATTACTACTCAGTTATAAAATTTTTTCGACCATATGTTAACAATTCAGGGTTACGTTCCTTCACGTAAAATAAAAAAATTGCAATGTATTGAAAATAATCAAGCAAACGATGCAAAAGTCAATAATAAATCAGTTAATACTCATCATCAGAACAAATCGAATGCAAAACCTGTGGTAAATATGATTTATACATTAGTTTAAAATCTTATTTAAATATTTATAAGTTATTTTTATTTATTTTTTTTTTTTTGAGATAGATGTTGGGAATCACCAGTTAATAAAAATAATAATTAATAACTCCTTTTCTCTCGACCAAACTGGCAAATGTATTTATTAATTAATTACTATCACAACGTTTCGACCATTATTTTTTGATCCTTATCAAGTGATCTGTACAAATATAAAGAATATTACACAACTATTTATAATATATGGCTAATTGCGATTTCGATAAGACTTACAATTATAATTAAAGTTACAGGAGAAACTCCTTATGTCAAATTGATATGCGTCAGGCTCATTGGAACAGTATAACGTGACTAAACTATCTTTATTATTTTGTCATATAAATTGTTCAAATTTTCAGTGTCCTTCTGAGAATTTATTGTGTTATTGTTTTTCTTTATGTAGAACATCTCAGCGATTTCTCTTTTCTTAACGTGTTTTTCTTTATGTAAGATATTTGGATGTGCCCAATCAAAATCATGATTGAATTCAATTTTGTGTTTACTGATAACCGATAGATTACTAATATGCATTTTTATGTTTCTGAAATGTTCTTTAACACGGGTGCATAAATGTCTTTTTGTTTGTCCAATGTATGATGCATTGCAATTTATACAATTCAATTTATACACTACTTCCGTTGAATTTTCAATCGGTAACCTGTCTTTGCCATTTTTAATTAACTTATTAAGTTTATTTGGTATATGATGTACAATATTAAATCCGACTGTTTTGAAAATCTTATCTATGTTATTTAAACTTTCTACATATGGTAAAGTAATAAGATTAGATGTTTCATTTTCCTCTTGGTTGTTATTACTTGAACGAAATTTTAAGATATTTAATCTTTTGTTTATATATCGGTCAATTATATGTTTTGGAAAGCTGTTGTTTGTTAAAATTTGTTTAATTATATTTATATTATTAAAATGGAATTTTTTGTCTGCTAATAAAATTGCATGATCTACTAGATTGAAAATAGTATTAATTTTATATTTGAAAGGATGGTTGGAGTAAAAGTTAATGTATCTATTCGAACATGTCGGTTTCCTATACCAATTGGTTGTTAATTTCCCTTTAAATCTAATGATCATTGTGTTGAGGAAACTTATGCAACCTTTTGATTCTACCTCATGAGTAAACTTCAACCGAACATGATAATTATTAAAAACATTTAAGATTTCGTGGATGTTCATTTTTGGTACGATCGTGAATATGTCATCCACATATCTATAGTAAGTTTGAATGTCGAAGCTCAAATTTGTCAAGCACTGCGTTTCAAGGTCGTCCATCACTAAGTCTGCTAAGATCGGAGAGAGAGGAGAACCCATTGGACTACCGAAAATCTGTTCATAGAAATTATGATGCGTAACGGAAACCCTTCCTTATGGACTTTCGGTAGACCATAGCATCGTGGTAAATTGCCATTAGTTGTATTTAAATGTTTGTAAGTGCGATCGTCAATTAACCCGTTTTCACGCCACGATTTAATAAGAGAATTCATTTTGTTGGTAAGTTGTTTAACCGGATTTTTGTTTAATTTTCTATAAGTAGAGCTGTCTAATAACAAAACTTCCATTTTTTCTATATAGTCTTTTTTATCCATAATTACTGTGCATTGACCTTTGTCCGCTTTTGTTACAAAAATGTCATCATTAAGACTTAAGTATCTTTTACATGTCCTAAAGCCTTCTTTAATAAATCTATCAATGTAACTAATATGTTTATTTTCATTTAAAAATTTTTTAAGGGCATCAGCTATTGAGATTCTAGTTGTCTCCATTAATTCACTGGAAATCTTATGATGATTCACTTCTAAGTTCTTTATAATATCAAGCGTGATAGACAACCGGTTATTTCTTGTATATGCATCAATAGGAAGTCCAAATCTATCGCCTAGACTTAAAAAAGTAGAGACTTCTTCAGGAATAACCTTATTGCTAATGTTTACTATCCATTTTTTATTGTCAATATTTGATAACGGATTCAAATTAGTATTTTGTTTAGAGGTTAAATTATTAAATTTTTTGTTTAACTTATTTTCGACCAATATCTTATGCTTAAATAGTTTACGTTTATTTGAATCAAAGAATGTAGAAACTAAATCTTTTGGTAAATTTTCTAAGAGTCTGTTTTTTATCCTATTAATGTTCGATCGCAGGTGTTCTAAGTTTACATTAAGATCCTTTATCTCTAATCTAAGTAACCTGTATCGGTAATCCTTCGTAATCTTATTCATCTTCCGTTGGATACTTTTGCTTTGAAACACAATGTTAGTATCAAAATTATTAATATGTGCCGGAAAGACATCATATGTTCTACATCGTAATAAGAATGTTAGTTGTTGATTTGCAGTTATTATTTTTTTCTTATTATTGAGCCATGCCTTCATTAAAGTTGTGTAACTGTTGCCAAAGATTCTCGAGATCGTGTCGTAAAATCCTTCGACATGTGTAAGCTCCATATTTAGGTCCAGAAGCGTTAAAATTTTTTGAGATAGATGTTGGGAATCACCAGTTAATAAAAATAATAATTAATAACTCCTTTTCTCTCGACCAAACTGGCAAATGTATTTAATAATTAATTACTATCATGCAATCATATGCTCATATAGATCATGCAATTTTATTAGCAGACAAAAAATTCCATTTTAATAATATAAATATAATTAAACAAATTTTAACAAACAACAGCTTTCCAAAACATATAATTGACCGATATATAAACAAAAGATTAAATATCTTAAAATTTCGTTCAAGTAATAACAACCAAGAGGAAAATGAAACATCTAATCTTATTACTTTACCATATGTAGAAAGTTTAAATAACATAGATAAGATTTTCAAAACAGTCGGATTTAATATTGTACATCATATACCAAATAAACTTAATAAGTTAATTAAAAATGGCAAAGACAGGTTACCGATTGAAAATTCAACGGAAGTAGTGTATAAATTGAATTGTATAAATTGCAATGCATCATACATTGGACAAACAAAAAGACATTTATGCACCCGTGTTAAAGAACATTTCAGAAACATAAAAATGCATATTAGTAATCTATCGGTTATCAGTAAACACAAAATTGAATTCAATCATGATTTTGATTGGGCACATCCAAATATCTTACATAAAGAAAAACACGTTAAGAAAAGAGAAATCGCTGAGATGTTCTACATAAAGAAAAACAATAACACAATAAATTCTCAGAAGGACACTGAAAATTTGAACAATTTATATGACAAAATAATAAAGATAGTTTAGTCACGTTATACTGTTCCAATGAGCCTGACGCATATCAATTTGACATAAGGAGTTTCTCCTGTAACTTTAATTATAATTGTAAGTCTTATCGAAATCGCAATTAGCCATATATTATAAATAGTTGTGTAATATTCTTTATATTTGTACAGATCACTTGATAAGGACCAAAAAATAATGGTCGAAACGTTGTGATAGTAATTAATTAATAAATACATTTGCCAGTTTGGTCGAGAGAAAAGGAGTTATTAATTATTATTTATAAGTTATTTTTGTTAAATAACTAATGAGTAAAACTTTACATTTGTATTTTTTTAAATGTTGCTGTTTATATTTAACAAGCATTATTTTTAGATAAAGACTATATCTAAAGTTCATCCACTCACAAAGTGTAAAGCAGATTTTGACAAATTAAAATCAAAGAATGTATCATTGAAAGAAGAAAATTGTACGCTAAAAGAAAAAATGAAGGAACTGAAGGAAGAGAATGAAAAATTAAGAAATAATAAATCTTATCTTAGAAAAAAGTTAGAAGAAAATACACGTGAGTTAAGAAAAGTAAAAGAATTGAATGAAAATCTTCAAGTTAAGATAATTGAAAAATTTGAAGAGCGTGATGGTAAATAAAACTCTTTACTTAAAAAAATTACATATTTTCTATTCTATATTTTTAAGTATAACAAAAGTATTGTGTATTCTTAGCTATGGTAGAAAAACAACATGCGAGAGTCTATTCTTTATGAGGACAACTATCCACCGATTGGAACTCTTCGCACTAGCGACAATTTTCGAAGAGTAAAGTTTTTTTAAATATAAAATTTACAAAAATCGAATTTACAAAAATTAATATAGACGAATTTGATATTTATATTTTTGTTACAGATACACATTGGTAGAGACCAGTGGATACATGAAACAGGATTCAATACTTTGTTAAATACCGCAAAAAGTCCACGCCAATGTGCTAGTAGCATTCTTACGTTAGTTTTTGATCTCGAAGTTTTATTGACAAGCACTATATCAGGATTCGAGAGCAATAAAAAACGATTAGGAAAAACAGCCTGTCCAAAACTAGATCCAATCAAATTTGGTGAAGGTAAAAAATTGTTTACAAAACAGAATATTATATTTAATGTGACTATCTATATGCTGCATATATATATACACAAAAAAATGTTTAACTAAATATTCCAGTACTCCCAAGCATCTATTTATTTTAAACTAATAGCAAATTCGATTGGATGCACTATAGTGCGCACTGAGTGCATATAAGGGTTTATCGCACATAAGTTCACAATGACATAAATAAAAAAATAACATAATTAATAGTAAGAGCTATTATTATTGTTGTTCGATATGCATAATGATAATAATAGCTCTTACTATTATTTTACTTTTATAATTACTTATTTCATTGTGAAATTGTGTGCGATAACCTTTATGTGCACTCAGTACGCATCTAGTGCATCCAATCGAATTCGCTATAAATGAATATTTATTAATTGTGGATAAGGATATTTTAAATAAATCAAATAAATATTTTTACGTAAAGTAATATTGTTTATTCCAAATAAATATTATATTAGGAGTATTGGAATAGATATTCATATAAATTCAGAGTATTTTTTCAGTATTGTAAGTCAGTATTTACAAATAGAACCATTTCATTTCGTTTTTATTTATCACTATTTTGTTATTTTAAAGATTTTCAAAGTAATTTTATTAACCTAACCGTCATTTTTCTGATAATAACGTTTATTTTTGTTTTTCAGACTTTTACATTTATTGGATGAAGAACACCTATAAACCAACGAAAGACGAGAAACAAAATTATCTGAGCGAATTAAATAAATTTGATTATTATGCTGGTAAGAAAATAGCCGAATTGAAAAGAGATAGAGAAAGTTCAAGTAAAAAATCAAATAAACGCTTGAACAAGACTAAACAATTATCAAAATCTGATGAAGATCTTAATAACGATAAGTATCAAATAAATAAAAATACACTAGCAGGTACTAGTTCAGCTGAAATTCATGAAAACGTTGAAGAAAATCTTTGTGTGAATAAAAAAGTTGCCGAAAATACTGCAGATTGCAGTCATCAACCTGATAATGAAAATCAAGAAAATGTTGAAACATTGTATGATTGGTCACCGAACACTTCAATTTCTATTTCATTGTCAGATATAGAAGAGATTAATTTCTTAGAAGATACTGCATAAAAATTTTAATTAAAATAAGATATTAAAATATAATATTAAGATTTAAAAAAAAATTTATTAACAAGTAATAATTATTATTTAAAAAACGTTAGTAAATATAAGTAGTAAAATGTTTCATTATCAGAAAATGTTGTATTATTAATATATGATATTATTTTTTATATGTTTAAAGATATGATTTATTTCATTCTTACACAAATACATATACTTTGTTTTTTGAATAAAACTGGAAAGATTTTTAGTCGTCTAATAAAGCAATTTATTATACCTTTCAATATATTTAATTATAAATGTCCAATTTTATTCCAGTATATTTAGTATAATTTTTAATTTTAGATCATAAGATATTCCATTTATTTTAGTAGCGAATTCAAAATTATTTTATTTGGTCGATTAAAATGGATTGAATATAAATACTATTTAAAAAACGGATTCACATAAATTAAAGCGGGATTCACGGATTCATAACGATTGAAACGGACTGACTAAAACCGATTCAAACAGATTAGAAACCGATTCCTTGAATATGAATCCGTTTAAATCGGTTTTAATCGGTTTAATCATTATGAATACGTGAATTTCAGATCAAGAAACCGGATTCATACCTATTCATTCTTAATTAATTTCCTGTAATTATAAATAAACTATTAGTCTTAAATCTATAAAAATATATTCCTAAATTTACCCAAATGATTCTCAAATGATTACAGTAAGAAAAAATAAGAAATAATAAAAAAAAAATAAGAAATATAAAAGTCCAACTGATGTCTAATAAATGTACTTTAAACTTGATTTTCAGATAAAATAATTATTTCCCAAACGTTAAGAACATTACACACGTGTTTCCCAAATAATTTTACGTTAATTACAATAAAAAAAATTTTTTTTTAAATTTATGTCTGCTAACTATACGCTCAATTTATTTTAATTAATTATAAATAAACTACTATTTCCTAAACTATGAGAATCTATTCCTAAATTTGCCTAAATGATTCCCAAGCGATTGGTATAATAGAAAATAAGAAATCTCTAATTCGTCTGCTAACTATATGGAGGTGTCGTACTGGTCGTACACTGTTCGACGAGACGGCGGCGTGCGAACCACGTAAGACACCGACGGACGACAGTACATTGTAAGGCCACTACTTCAAAGTCTCGGTAAGAGCGAACTCGGCGGGGACTCGCGTCTCTAATGGAACGACTAAAATTGTTATCTATGTATTGTTAACTACTTTCGTTACCGAGCACTCGGGAGTGTCCGAAACGCGAGGCCCGTACCGAGATTCGCCATTAATGTAAGAATTGCGCAGCCTCTCTCTCTCCGTGGAGAGCCGTACCGAGTCGACAGTCCAGAATTTTGTATATCCATGTTAGTCTAATTAAGTATCGAGTTTCGTCTTTTTGATTGTCTTGTGTCGAGTATTCGAGTCTTGTAATTTGGAGATGTCTCTCTCCCCCGCCTCCTCGATTGAAATGTAATACGGGACATGTTCCCCTCGGTAGCGATAAATATCAATTCACGATTGTTTTGTAATACCTCGAGTGTCGAGGATCTACCGAGTCACGAGGCCGTAAATTAGTAATATGAAACATTAATCCATTTTCTTATACGAAATATATTTTCTTAATTTTTATTGAAAGATTTCGAGTTGCTGATTTAATGACTCTCCTTCTCTCCGAAGCTCCGAGTACGATTCCACGTAATAAGAACCTCGCCCCTCTGCCAATGAGAAAACTGAGTTACCGAGCTTAAGCCGTCACTATTGTAGAACTAATTATCGTGTTATTTTGAGTGGTGCGGCCTGACCGTATCTGGCGCCCAAGCAATCTGGCCAGTAGTGAAAAATTACCCATTGCAAACCCATGTGTAAAATCGTATGAAAAATTACTCATTGCAAACCCATGTAGAATTGTAGTATAAAAAATTACCTATTGCAAACCCATGTAGAATCATATGAAAAATTATCCATTGCAAACCCATGTAGAATCGTACTACAAAAGTAATGATATAAAAAAAAATTGCGCGCCAAGTAAAAGTAGAAACTTTTGTACCAGTGGAAAATTTAAGTTGCAAACCTATAGAGTCGTATAATGAACCAGTGAAAAATTTAAGTTGCAAACCCATGTAGAATAGTATAAAAATTAAAAAATTATTAAAATTAATACAAATAAAAAAAAATAAAAAAATTTTAATTAAATAAACTAGGCACTGCTAAATTAAACAATATGCTAAAGTTAATTTTGAAATTTAGCAGTGCCTAGTTTTTTTAATTAAAATTTTTTAATTTTTTTTTATTTGTATTAATTTTAATAATTTTTTAATTTTTATACTATTCTACATGGGTTTGCAACTTAAATTTTTCACTGTTTCATTATACGACTCTATAGGTTTGCAACTTAAATTTTCCACTGGTACAAAAGTTTCTACTTTTACTTGGCGCGCAATTTTTTTTTATATTATTACTTTTGTAGTACGATTCTACATGGGTTTGCAATGGTTATTATTACGCGGGCCAACAAATAAAAATTTTGTCAAGTAACTCTAATCGAAGTAGGTGTTTCTTCTCTATTTTCAGCTGCAAAAACAATGCCGCTGTTCAAATTGCTTTATTATATCAATTTCTTTTGTATAATCCAGTATAGATATTTTATTAACCCTATCTCTCTTCTCATGATCCGAAATCACACAGGATCCCATCCCGTGCAAAAGAGATTAAATTCTCTTACAAAACAGAAACCACTGAGCGAACGGCTTTTAAACAGCGTAAGAACGAGGTCTCTTCTAGGTCGTTAATCTATTTAAGGCATAATAAGCACGTTTGGCTCAAACACATAATCCAATATTATTTGGGGTAAATTAGTTACCTCTTGATATTAAAACATATATATTTGCTAAAAAATTCCAACTTATCAATACATTTTTAATATTTTCTGAAGCCAATATTATACAATATTAATTGTATGATTGTAGGTCATTAGATCTTAGATATATTTTTATATGACAATTTTAAAATAAAAAATTTCTGTATACAAACTGTAATAATTTTACACACAGTTACATTTTTTTTTTTTTATTTAACACTTACATAACATATTAAATTAGAAAAAAACAAATAAATAAAAAAATATAAACTTTTAATATTCATAAAAGATTTTAATAATAATACAAATAAAGCGCATAAAATATTATCAGTAATAGGTCCACTGCATTAATTAAAGCACGTACGAATTTATTAATGCAAATTAACAATAGAGTTTGCAAACATTACTCATCTTTGAACCTTCATCAATGCAAATAAAATAACAAATAAAAACGATATTACAGTATGGACATCTGTGGTTGTCAAATTACTGCACGATCCTAGTAGAAAAAAAGCAACCTTTTTTTGCGAAACACGATAAACCCTTCCTAGATGTTTTGATCACGGAGGTGTGACAAGAGGAGACTTGAATAAACTCATCAATGTTATTGTTTTAAAGTAACAAAGAAATTCGATGAATAAAGGCGTGCACAATACAAACTATATAAAAATGATACAAAATATATAAAAAATATCAAATGTCCACGAATAAAATCAGTGAACATAAAATTATAGATAAATAAATAGAGAGACAGAAAATAAAGAAACGAATATTACGTTAAACATGCAGTATCCGGGCAGTAACGACTAAATATACTATTATATATAATATATTATATAGTAATTTAATTTATAATATACAACAGTTAGTTTTATCATATTTAGAACAAGTTTTACAATATTAGGAACAAATTTCATACTATTATAATTAATAAATGTTTTGTACACTCTAAATATTGCATAATGTAATAAATACTATTAATTTTGCATAACAAAATTAAATAAATAACTAAATTTAAATAAAGACCAAAATAAATAAAAATATAATAAAATTTTATTTTATATTGTGCACGAAAGGAAATCGTAGAAAGAACAGAGAGAATTTTAAATAAAGACGCATTTAATGATATATTCTTCTGTGTAATATATTTTATTATTTTTGATAAAAATTATGTAATACGTTTGTATACATTGCTAAAATTAAAATTGATTCAACGGCAATTCACATCGCATAAAAAAAGTTTATTCGGTCATAGCACATAAGGGTCTGACGTATTGTAGATACGTAACATGGAGAACTTACGTAGAAAAATAATATAAATGTGTATCTTCTGTATTCAATAAATTACGAGGTAAAAAATATTTAAAATTGACTTATTTAATATATTACACATCTTTCACTGTTATTATATTTAGAGCTTTACATTCTATATAATCGTTTACCAATATCTTAAGTACTTTTCTCATCTCGTCCCACATCTGAAAAAATGAATTAAACATGAGCAAATATTAAATATGGACAGGGCTCTGATTACAAATTAAAAAATAGAGTCGATATAATTTTTCTTGTTTATGCATAAAGAAATATTTCATTGACTCATATCTTTGCCAAAGTTACAAGTATATTTTAATATTAAAATTAATAGAAATCATATATGAATAATTGCCAACCTGTATAGCATTTATTACTTTCTTGCAGGCTTCGTATAAATGAAACATGTTATACCACTGTTTGTCAACAAGATGATATTTGTCACATTTTATTTTAAAACATTTTCCTCTTTGATTTATGGCACTGAAAAAGCAACATAAATTATATATATATATAAAATGTGGTTGTCTAAAGATATTTTATAAAGATTAAATTTTAATATATTAAATAAAAACACAATATTACAACATGTTTCGAGAATAATTTTCAACTTTGACGAGAATAGAAATTTTGAATCCAAGTGTATTGAAAATAAATTTGTATATATAACCAATATTCCTTGACAAAGATATTTTATAAAGATTAAATTTTAATATATATTAAATAAAAACACAATAATACATGTTTCGAGAATAATTTTCAACTTTGACGAGAATAGAAATTTTGAATCCAAGTGTATTGAAAATAAATGTGTAACCAATATTTCTTACAATGTTTAAAGAACAACTTTTACTTCGACGAAACTAGAAATTTTGTATCGAAGTGTGTTGAAAATAAATGTGTAACCAATATTCCTTAACATGTTTAATGTTTAGAGAATAACTTTCACTTTGACGAGAATAGAAATTTTGTATCGACGTGCGTTAAAAACAATAAATGTGTATCCAATATCGCTATTGAGTCTTGAACATCAAGACATCAGGTATGTAGTTTCATCGCCTTATATACTTTCTTTGACTGTTTTCTTCTACGGAAAGACTGTTCGCCGAGAAGCCACCTCGCGGTATAATGGCGGTACTAACTGTATCAGCGTAAAGCACGCGAGAAACTCACTTGAAATACTTGACAATACTTTAAACTCGATTAATATTTTTGACAGTTATCAGCTGATTTCTGTCAAAAAATATTAATCAAGAATGAGATATTATAACATTATTTACAATATATTACTATTTTAATTTTTAAACATATTATTATTTTAAAATTTAATTAGCAAATTAACGCTTTAATCAGTTAATTTCTGTGAAAAAATATTAATCGAGTTTAAACAAACTTTATATTATTTTTTTTAAATATTATCTTTTTAACATAAAACCGAAGAATGGCACGCGCGTATTGCGCACTTGTGTTATTCTAGTTATTTAAAAAATGCATTTACATGCTAAATAAAATGTAATATTTTTTCTAAAAACAGTTGATATATTTATATAGATTATTTTATTATTACAATTTTAGAAAAGTTAATTATAAAATATTAATTTTATTTTATATAATTAAGTTTAAAATTTGAAAAAATACATAGTTGCACAATCAAAGATAAAATGCTAAGAAATTTTATTGTTATTATTATAATATTAATTTAACTATTTTAAAAATTTGTACAGCTGATTATATTGATTTATTTTTTAAAACTTTCTATTTATATTTACATATATCTATATAAATTCTTTATAAAAAAGTTATTCCATTAAATAGAATTGTAATCCATATTGTAATCAATATTGTCAGTATTAACAATTCATTATTATAAATAAACTTATGCATGGTATCCAGATAATTTGGCGTTGTTTCGGATTTAAAATTAAAGATTGCATGTTAATTTAATGTATTTTATGCTGGCACTACTTTATGCTGGATTACAAAGCAAATGCGTCACATTAAATTTATGATTAACATTACCGCGAACAGAGAGAGAGAGAGAGACGTATCGTATATTTGAGTTAAAAATGGTGAAAGAAGCGAAGTGAAAAATATACACACACATAGTAAATATAATAAATTAATGAGAATAAGATAGAATGTCTTCTTATATATCATCTGCATAATATAATAGATATGCATGCTTTATTTAAAGTCTTAATAATTAAGTTTTTTTAAAACACCATAAGTATTGAGACATTAAAAATTTCTCGAAAAAAACAAAAATTATGAACTTTAAAATAAAAAGAAAAAAAATGGGCATTTAATACATATACTTTAAATTTCCAAAAATACTATATCAAAATAAATAATTTATTTTAAGACATCGACTTAAACAATCTCTATGTTAAACGGAATGTATATATAATAATGACGATTTTATGAATTTTGGGGCAAAAATTATTTAGAAAATTATTATTTTATATAAATTCTTCTAGATTATGCTGAACGGTACCTGTGAATCGTCGTAAAATGATAGATATAATATAAATGTTTGTAAAAAATTAATATAAGAAGCTTAAATATTACTTGTAATAAGCTTAAACAATAAATTAAATAAATAATACGATTATGCATATATAGTAGAAGATAATTGTTGTTTACAATACACATATATAAAATATATTTTTTTACTTGTGATACTTTGTCGAATAGAATTTGTGGTTGTAAACGCTTTGCAGGATTGTTTATCATATATTGTATTAATTAATAAAAAATATCATATTTTACAAATTCGTATCTTTGTATACGTCACAATTATAATATTTTTTGAAAATAGAAACTAGAAAGTAAAATCCGACGAGTAAGATAGGTCCTCAAGCACAGTAATTTGTTTGTTGGCCAGAAACTCCCAGAAATACAGTTGTGTACGCAGGTGCATTGTCATGATACAAGATTCATTTGAGCTATAACACAAACCGTGAGTTTGAGAAATGTTGCATAAAATGGAAGAAACGCTGGATATCATCCCAAAGAGACTATTTTAAAGAGGATTATATTCTAGTTTAACAATTAAATATATATTTATGTTTCAATCGCGAGATCGCAAATTTTATCATTAAATCTCGTATAAGAGTGCTCTCGTACTTTTTAATAAAAAATAGTGCTAATTTCAAGAATATATCTGTTACGTCCAGACTCAAGGAAGGAAGAGTCGAAAGGGAGGACGTAACTACTTAAATCGAACAACGCCAGGTAGTGCGTTTTGTTCGAGCCGAACGAACGTGTTTAGGCCCCAAATAGGTCAACGACCGCGAGGGTCGCTCTTACGCTATTTAAAGGGCGTTCGCTCGGTGGTCCCTTTTCGGCAAGAGAATTTAATCTCTTTTGCGCGGGATGGGACCTTAGTGCGATCTCTGGACGGAGGAAATGAGAGCGGGTTAATCAATTAATTAAACGCGAGTTCATAATAAAATTAAGTTTTATTTATATAAATAAAAACGGTGAAGAGACGGATACATAAATAACAATTAACTCGCGCGCAGGATTTAATCTATAAAAAGGTGTGTGTGTGTGTTTCGCGGGTGTTACATAAGTACGGAGGTCGTCAATCGGGACATAAAGGGGGGAGAGTTTATTGTTTAAATATATTATGGTCCCGATTGGTTATTACAATAATTTTTCATTTTAATAGTTAGGTAACAAATAATAATAATGTATACATGTGTGCGTATGTGTCATGGGAGTTCCCGAATCTGGATGGTGGAGGGAGGATAGGATCTTAATAAGACTTGCGCTGGGACGGCCAATGGATATCTACGCTCAGGAACATACCAAGGGATAATCTCTTCAGGATTTACGTCGATTAGATGTTGACGCAGGGCCTCATGTTCTACTGGCCCCGGACCGATTGTAAAGGTTCCTTCCGGGACTTCCCTTATCCCCGGGAATTGATTAATTAACCAAGCTCTGAATTGGTCGTAGGTGAGCTCGGCGTGCGATTCTAGTTCTTCCGAACCGTCATCGCTGAGATTTATCGTCTCAAAATCTTCCGGTAGTTCCCGGTTTTCGGAGGGCGTTGGGGAAGAGGGAGGTGAGTCCCCAAGGGTAATAATGGAGGGAACCGGGGACGGAGATCGAGGTGAATCTGGGCGTGCGGGAGAGAGGGGAGGTGGAGGAGAAAGGTTCCGCTGAGATTCGGGAGGTGATTCAGGTGAATCAGCGAGAAGGAAGGGAGGAGTTCGCTCCTGTTCGGTGGGTTCGAAGGGAGAGGGAGAAGGAATTCGCGGGGTTCCTGCGTATTCAGGGGATGAAATCGGAGAGTAATGAGGTGGGTCGCGATTAGGTGTATTACAATTTTTTTCTTTGGCGTAACTATTAATAGTGTCAATGTGTTCTCTAGTTAATATTTCGAGTTTTTCGCGGAGTAATTTATGGTCGTCGGTTGTAGAAAATAAGTCCGCCGTAGCCCGAGCCAATTCTCGCCTTAGACGACGATTGCGACGATTTCGGGACCGCTTTATGACCCGTTGGGAATGGCGCGTAGTCTCCACTAACAACAGCGATATAAGAGAGCTGTTCTTCGAGAAAGAGTCCTTGAATTCAATATTTATTTAAGAAGTGAAATTTTAATATTTATTCCGAAGAAATTTGCATCTTTGCAATTTTGTTTAGGGTGAGGGAACTTTGCGAGGGCTCTCACTGCAGTTATGCAGGAAACCCGACGGATACAAGGGAAGGTCGCGGCTTGCGCTGCAGCTATACAGGAAACCGTGAAACCAGGGCTTGCACTGTAATCATGCAGGGAACCGTGAAACCAGGGCTCGCACTGCAATTATGCAGGAAACCGTGAAACCAGGGCTCGCGCTGCAATTATGCAGGAAACCGTGAAACCAGGGCTCGCGCTGCAATTATGCAGGAAGCCTTCAGCGGGGGAAGGAAGGGTTCAGGAATAATTAATACGAACTTCTTCGAATATTAAGTAACAGCTTTGAATAAATGAAGTTAATTTATTCAAGAACTCTTTCTAGTAGAGTGAGATTGTATATGCATATAAAGGGACTTACTACTTATGGCGTGCGTCGATAAAATGTTTGGTTCAAGATCGGCTCGTTGTAGGATCAGTGGGCCGTTAGGTCTGGCTGGTATATCCAATTGTTGCTATGCCGGAAGTTCACAGAGTTTCTCACTGAGTGTTCACGCTGATTTCACACTGAGAATTCGCACTGAGAATTCTTTCGCGCACTAAGTGTTGCGGTGAAAACGCAAGGAAACTGTGGATGTTCGACGAAGAACGATAAGTGACGCTCCGCAGAGAAGTTCGCGTTTATATCCCGGTTTTTGATTCACGCCCTCCGTTCCGCCTTTTGACAAAATCCTGCGAATAGAAGTTCATAATCGCGTTTTTAATATTTTTACTTTCCCTTTCTATGGGGAGCGTTGCAAGGATCGACGAATCAAAAGTTTAGTGCAGGCGTCTGCGAATCGGAGCTCGCTTTCCCAAAAACGGGGATGTCTCGAGATTTCGATATCGGCGGCGGTGTTTGTTGTTAGTTTTTCCTATATCGCGATATTTGTCGTTTGTTAGTGCCGCTTTTATCGGCGGGTTCTCGCTTTATTGCCCTCACGTGCGGCTTAGAGCTTGTTTGCTGAGAGGCGATGCGTGTGGCATCTTTTTAATCTTTATATTTTTCGCCGCTTTCTCGCGAGAATACCCGCAGGTGTGCTATCTTATTTTGCACACTTTCGTTTTCATTATTTGTTTTCCCCTAATTTTACTAGGGAAGGATTTGCTTTCGGCGCGTTCTCGCCGTCGTTGTGTTTTCCCGATTTACAATGTTTGTCGGTTTCTCGCGAGAGTTTCCGCTGCGGTGCCGCTTCGCTTGGCACGTTTAATTTTATCAATTCGTTGTTCTAGTTTTCCCCTCAAAGGTGGGCTCGCTTTCGGCCCGCTCTCGCCGTCTTTATGTTTTGCCGACATGTGATTTTAACTTATTATTCGCGAGGGTGTCGGCAAGAATCCGCTTTCGGCATCTTTCCACCTGGTCTCTTTTATTTACCGATTTTGTAATATTTATCGGTCGCTCACGATATCTGCAGCTGTCCGTTTCGCTGGGCACGTTTTCGTTTTATTATATACGTGCCGCTTAGATTATTATTATCTTTTTTCTTCCTTTTTTATTTACCTAACAACAAACTTCGCCTTGGTCGTGGGAAAGAAAAGAATCGTGAAGTCCGCCGGACGTAACATATCTATTTCGATAAAATAAGAGATATAGCAAAATATATGTATATACATTTCAAATTCTAACATATTTAATGTTATATATTGTCAAACAGTCATTATTAAAAGTGTGTTTTTAATGCTGTACATAAAATCTTTCTATGATGAGATTTTACTTTTTTTCAACTAATATATAAAATCTCTCTCTCTCTCTCTCCCTCTCTCTCTCTCTCTCTCTCTCTCTCTCTCTCTCTCTCTCTCTCTCTCTCTCAAAATATTTTGAGGGTACATATGTTTTTCAAACAAGGAAAAAATCAATTCCAAATATAGCCACGGTTTATTTTATTATATATTTCTTTTAACAATCTGAAAGAATTATGAGTTATTTATTTGTAAAAATATAAATTATGACGATATTAAAATTATATATTTATTTTCACTTTTGCAAATAGTATTATAGTTTATTATATTCACTCTTATGTAACGTTATTTGAAAACCTGTAATCATTGCTGTAAATTAATATTCGTTTTAACTTATATAATATAATAATATTCAATTAAGAAAAAGTATTAATTCTTAAAATAATATAAATTGGATTATTACATACTTTCACCAAACGCTATGTATTTAAATAAGGAAAGAAATGACGTGAGTGATGATATATGAAATCACAACTTTGATCTTTGTTTATGAGATGATAGAAGTTTGTAATTCTAAAAATCATTGTGGGAAAAAAAAACTTTTCATTTCAGAAGAAACTCTTTCAGAGAGAGAACTTTTCAGCAGAAAAAAGAAAAAAATAACAATAATGATTTCTGTCACATTTTGGAGAGCGCTCGGTATATATGTATTTTCTCTCTCCGTCAAGAATAGTCCACCATACTCTCTGAGTCTTGTTAAATTCTGAAAGACGCGCGCTGATTTCTTTCGTCACAAACACCTTTCAAAGTGAACGGCGTCCTCCTCGTCCCGCAATGTCCCATCACGAGGAAAACTTACTCAGGAGAAAAATTCCAGATGTAAATTTCTCCCGGCTGTAGAATAATGTGAAATATAGTTCATTATAGTTCAGATATAAATATTTAACAATTAGTAATAAGGTTAAAAAATAAAAGGGAAAAACAATATTTCTATCCTTTTGTAATAATAAATTTTTATATAATATAATATTTATTTAACAAATAAATATGAATAATTTTTTTAATAATATAAATAACAGAAGAGAAATACGTACACACACATCTATATAATTGAATAAAATAAAAGTATAATATAAATAATCACAAAATGATAAAAAATTTGAATAACTTGTTTTCCTAGTACAAGTATGTCAAGGGATAAAATAACATAATGCCTTATTAAAGCAGTGTCGACGTAAAATCGAATGCATAAGTGGAATATAAAAGTAAAATAATGATTGTGGATTAGAGATGACGAACCTTGATTCCAATATTATCGAGAAGGAGAGAGAGACAGAAAGAGAAAGAGATGCAAAGTGTAAAACTTTTTTAATATTTTGGCAAAAGCTGTGTATATACTTTATTGAAGTAGGACGCTTGTTATTCATATTACATTCATATTACATTTTAAAGTATAATTATGAGACATAGAAGAGTTTTACCGGTGCACATAGGCATACATTAACGTAAATAAAATTTCATTAGTAACGGGATATAAAGATTTTATGAAAAAATATCCATATCTATGATATGGATATATTTTCTTCATTTTAAGGTGCATCTCTTTTAAATATATATATATATATATATATATATATATGCATCTCTTTTAAATATGTATATATATAATTTAATTTAAAAAAATATATATATATGTACTGTAAATTGCTATGAATGTAGTCAACGAATAATTTGAATAACGATTAAAAAGCTTTTTGATGACTGCATTTTAAAAGTTGTTCAATTCAACAGTAGCTGCGGACTATCGTTTTAACAATTAATATATATATATCTAATAATCTACTCTCTCTACAGTATATTTCTGTAAATAATATTTCAGACTATTGCTAATTAAGGACAAATGCGAAAAAAATGGAAGCTACGTAGAGTGAGAATTTGATAATCTTCCTGGAACGAAGGGAGCAAATTGGAAAGGGCTTATGATTTAATGAATACACACAACGAGAGTCGATTACAAAATTTTCGAGCCCAATTTCTTTTTAGGTCAAAGTACGTCATATCGCGAGGGCGCCAGGACACGTTCATTCGCAAGCACGTGGTGGTACAGAGGTCGCCCTGAGAGAATCACGAGCTTTCAAACTCCACAGCAGTCAGTCGTCAGCCGCCCGTGCTGTACCAACCCGGAGTGCTATTCTCTTAAATCTCGTAAACTTTGTTTCTTCTCATTGTTAATACAAGACTAACTTACCGGAATCATTAGATCTCTGCTGGTAAGTGATTAATTAATAAAAATAATTAATTTAACAGACAAATAAATTTGAGTATAAAAGTTTTTCAACTCATAAATGCTCAGCGAGAAAGAGAGAGGGGGAGAAGGGGGGAGATATGTATAATATATATATAAAATAAAAATAAATTGTTAATTTATGCAAATATTTTCTTTAACAGATTTTGTAAACTGATACATTTTAAATATGAATCGTGAAAAGACGACTTATTTTATATATGATCAATAGTAAATAGTTTTATAATAATTAAAAACACACATACGTTGGGGATCGATAAAAGCTCGTTAATCATATGCATTGCTTAGTTACAGTTTCCTTTTGTTTTTGTCCACAATCGTAGCTTGTTACGTGATAGTTAGTTTTCTGTGAGTGCTAACAAAAGAAAGAAGAATAAAAAAAAACCGTGCAAGTTGCAATAACTACAATACATTCATCGACTTCTTTTTAGAAAAATAATGCGCGAAGGAGACAATATCTTTGTCATGTTTATAATTTATACAAGGAACAAAAGAAATCTTCTTTTTCTCCCTTTTCTTTCCTTTCTCTTTTAATTCGCGGTTAATACGCAAGATTCTTGAAAGAAAGATTACTCTTTCTTGCCATTATAAGCTATACTTTTTATAGCTTCTGTGTAAAGTTGCGTTTTAACTAGTATTATTTTTTTAACAAAAAATTATACTCAAAATAACTTGTTCCTCATTTTTGCCGCTTTGAAGATTTTACTTTTAATTTTTATTGATTAACTTTTTATTGATTCTATTCACGTATACTTCTTTTACCTCGATTTTTCTATATTTCTCTGCATCTATCGACAAATGCAATGTTATTGCAATATATCTTCAATTTATACGACATAGTAAGTGAAATTTAAATAATATTTAAACATATATAATATGTAAAGTGTGAAATTCTGTAAAGTGTATGTATTATAAATCTCTGAAAAATATACATAATATCAACAATTTAATCTAATTTCCGGAATCGCTACTAGTTTTTTAACTACGCGGTTATTAAAGGGCGCGCTTGATGATGTTTTGATATTACAATATGCATTTATTCGCGACACAGCAAAGCAAACACCATCGTAGTCCGCATTTTCGGAAAATTCTATCCTCTTGAATGATGCATATCTGCCGATAACGAACATTGCAGCTTCCTATAATCTATTTCACGTGCCACGACGAATAATGGTTGACACGATCAGCGATCCGTCCTATCCGTCTTCCTATGTAAATGATTCGGTACAAGGGAGATCGTAAGCCAGCCAGTTCAATTTCCATCGTCAGAGGTGTGTACACCTACACGAGCGACCCGCCTTAAATATGACAACGATAAAAACAACATGACTTCATAATTAAAATTCATCGACTTATAAATTGACTCCTGTGAACTTGGCACACCATACCTAAAAATCTAAAAGTTTTTTTAGAGTTCTGGCATTCTTTCGAATAGTTCTAGAGTTCTACATAAGTATTTTAAATAGTTCCGATGATTAAATACAAAAAAAACGAATTCGAATATATGGTGTGTCAAGTTCACGCAGCGCACCGTATCCTAAAAATAAAGTATTTCTACGAAGTTCTCTAGTTAGTTTTACAATAGTTCTACAGTTCTATGTCAATTATATCAATAGTTCTCGTGATTAAACGCAAAAATCAATTGTTGAAAATCCAGTGTCGAAATTGTAATTTTTGTATAAGAAAAGTAACAGTACCGATTGGATCATATTTATGTTAGAGTTCTGCGTAGCGTTCCTTGAGTTCTACAAAAAATCCTTCTAACTTTTTCCCGTAAAATAATTATTTTTCAAATTAATGCCATTTTTAACATTTAAAAATCATCCTTTATTTAAAAATATTTTTTTGCCATTTCTAACTGATCTGACAGGAGTTCTGCGTAGCGTTCCTTGAGTTATACAAAAAATTCTTATAACTTTTTTCTGTAAAATAATTATTTTTCAAGTTAACGCCATTTTTAATAACTAAAACTCAACTTTTATTTAAAAATAATTTTTTTACGAGTTCCAGCTGATCTGACAGGAGTTCTGCGTAGCGTTCCCTGAGTTCTACAGAAAATTCTTCTAACTTTTTCCCGTAAATTAATACAAGTGTTATATATTGTGACCTTTAATTATTTGCGAAAAGTCTTGATCACACCCAGAAGGGTCGATCGTCGGACCCGAGGTCTCACTTCGACGCGGCCTCTCGGGAGTCTTAAAAATTTTATTTTTGATGTCTCGAATTTCCGTGGGCGCCAGGCGCGATCTGTCGCACCGCTCCAATAAAAGAATCGTTAATCGCGAATATCCCAATACGGGTCTTAATTCGATGTGGAACTCCCCGAGAGATCGCGACGGAAAAGTTTCACGGCAGCTCAGATTAAAGGAAAGGGGGTTCGGGAACGCGGGGCAGGATACGAAAATAACTGGACACTCGATAGAGAGAAAAAAAAAGATGTAATTTAATATAGTTTGGCGGAACCAAGTAATATAAAGAAAAAAATGTAAGGACCAGTATAGGGACAAATGTAGCGCAATCGATATGGGAGATTGATCTCCGATAATTCACGGCGAGTAGAGAGTCGTCAATCATATGATGTTAGCGGGCATCGGACTGCGTGGCGACGTGGCTAAAAGTTCGCGCGCGGGATCGAAGTCGGGGTCACGGCAAGGGGACTCGACGATCTCGAATCCGGCGAACGATATCCCGATTAGGAAACCTTCGTACGCGGAGTCTAACCGGATTCCGGCAACGAATATTTTCTGTAGTATCGGCAATCGCCTAGCTTTAAGGGTCGGCAGGAGACACGGTGGAGACGCCTGTCGGCCGGCCGGGAATTACGGATTCGTATAGTCCAGATTTTAGCCAAAATACTTAATGAATCTCATTAAATTTGCAATATTCTTAATCAGTAGGATTGTCCGCAAGTCGCTAAAGAGCTATTTTTTTTTAAAAAAGATGAAAATAAAATTTACATAAAACTTGGGGAAATGCGCAGCTAGCAGCGGGTAAGGTTGGGTTAGCTGCGAGTCCGTATTTAATTTATTATAAATTTTCAAGAGCGAAAATGCAAAATCCGGCTCTTTGGCACCTTGCTTCATTATATAAAGAATATATTTAAAAAAATTTCACGAAGCTATGTAACTTATTTGATAAGAAATCTGGATAATACGATTCTCACTAGATCTAAGGAGTTGGGGAAATTTCCGTGGTAACATACTGACAGCTTGACAAGGAGAGAGTATCATTCTGTCTTTGTCTCTCTTGCATTGCATGTGTAGCGTTCATGTAGGAACACACACTAATACGTTGAGCACACGGATGCGATTATTGAGAGATAATGTAATAATAATAATAATGTAATAATTATGCACTTCAAATTATAGAATAATGTACATACATAACATACATATAAATATATGTACACACACACACACACGCGCGCGCGCATATATAGATATAAAAAAAATATTTTTTATGTACAAAATAACATGAAATAAATATACACGTACGGATAAAATATAAAATATTTATTTTGAATAGTATAAGTAATAATATGTAATAATAACACATATTATTATAATATTAATACATATAATGATAAATGTAATTTAAATAAATTTTAAATGAATTAATATTATGCCGACAATATTAAGTACAAGATGTTCAGTCTGTGCCATATAAAAGCTCAAAGCTTCCATCAATAATTAATAGTCCAATGAATATAGTATAATCAACAATTATTTTTATATAAAGGTCGTGTAATAAGTATTCTAATATTGTTAGTTATTGACAAGGTTTCTTACTGACTTAACGTTCTCGCGTTTAATATTGACAACATGTGTGAGCGAATCTTTTATTTGAACATGCTTGTCTACGATTCACATTTATAACGTATGTACTCTTTTTATATCCAACTTATTCTATGCATATTACTATCTTTAAACCGTTTAGATTTATAAGTTTAATTTTCAATTGTATTATTTTAGTGTATACTTGAAAAGGATCACAACCATATGGTCGAAACGTCGTAACTTTTAATAAAGTGTAAAAAATTTGTGCTAGTTTGGTCGATTATTTTCAATATTGATCCTTTGATTAATTTACTAGCGATATTTAAAGAATTTATTATTTTTATATAAAATTGTATATTTGAATATATAAAAATAATTGTTGATTACTATATATTCATTGGACTATTAATTATTGATGGAAGCTTGAGCTTTTAACATATATGGCACAGACTGAACATCTTATACTTAATATATTGTCTGCATAATATTTATTCATTTCTTATTTATAAAATATAAAATATATAAGTATATATATATAATATATATATACACACACACACAAATCCACACATACATATATATATGACTGACAAGTATTATCTTGATTTTTTTCGATTATATTGATGTGTAAGGACATCTGCTCCAATATTTATAACGTGAAAGAACTTATGAATAATGTATGATGGCATGTTCAGTGTGTTACCCAAGAAACTCGAATTCAAATCTATCGATATCAATTTTTTTTATAATATATTGGAATATACAAAAATTAGTAAAAAAATATATTTTTAAAAGAAGATTAACTTAAAAATTTTTTAATATTGAAAATATTTCAATCATTTTACAACTACATGCACATTGTATAGAAATGCAAAATAATTAAAATAAATAAATCCAGTAATAAATCAATTGCAACTACACATGTACGCTCACACACACACACACACACACACACACACACACACACACACACACACACACACAGAGCTGCTATATAGATTTATTACTGGATTAATTTATTTACAGAATTATTTTGCATTTATATACAATGTCCCAAGTAGCAAGAGAGAGAGAGAGAGAGAGAGAGAGAGAGAGAGAGAGAAAGTAAAAAAATAAGTCCCTTTTAATTCATTAAAAAAACGTTTATTTTCACGTTAATGTAATACACGTATAAATATTAATTTAACGTTAACTTAATTTCATTAATAAAATATGAATAAAATACTAATAAAATAAATATGTATTATATTTATTTCATTAATATTTTATTAATATTTTATTAATATTTTATTAATGAAATATTAAATATTTAATAAACTTTAAATAAAAATAATGAATGTTTTTTTAATTAATAAAAAGGGACTTCTCATTATTTTAACATTTTTAAAATATCTT
>NW_028141168.1:1214429-1300092 GCF_030444845.1 Prenolepis imparis
AAGCAGTGGTATCAACGCAGAGTACTCACACAACTCATGGATACATAAAAATAATGTATTATAAACATTTATTTAAAATATCTGTACACTGTTTATTTTACAAATAATATATTGTAAAAACATCTAACGCATAATCTTTATAAATAATACAATTTTATATTTTACATGGTATACATACTAATATACATATAATATATATACATACAATATACAGTTTTTTCATATTTTACAAAATATACATATTTACAACAAATATATATCTATTATTTACAATAGTATTTTATAATGTCCACGGTAATGTATCAGTGGTTTCAGGTATGATATACCGCTTGTCGTCGTACGGACTTAGAGCAATTTTTGTCTCGCGAATGGTGTATACTTCGTGCAATTTCGATCTTATACAAGACTGACTACGTGTCATTTCAATATCATCATTCAAACACCGTGTATAATCGTCAAACGTTATCGTTCTCGCGACGACGTTACTCTTGACACCTTTTACTTTTTTTTTGGTATCTTTCTTGCCATCCACTCGCAAGGCATACATTTTTGCTCTAAGCCCTACAAATTCGGTCATTATCGCGCCGTTGTTTTCATCTTTCATTAGACCGGGTACCTTTTTATTCACGAGCAGTATACCGTACGCATTGTCCACAGCGTAATCGCTCGTATCAAATTTGCTCATGTCGCGCTTCATATTCTCATATACATCTTCGCATTCAATGTGATATATTAGGCTGTCTGTGTCGGTGTACATTACCCGGCATCTGTCACGATACAGCGATGACATGTACTCGTGATGAAATTCGTATAAACACGTTTTGGAGATGTCGAGTACGCACATGCCGACATAGATTGGTTTATAAAATTTTACCTCGAGTTTGCGTAATTCGACAGCGATTAGATTTTCAGAAAAAATGCTTCTACTGTGAAAATTTGGTTTCGCAATCATTGCCTCTGCACCGTATCGTCCATCCCAATGTGTGATGAGTTTTACATCGACATGATTATGCACATTTTCCATCGTCTTGCCAAATACCGCATTATTCATTAATTTGTATAAATTTTTTTTCAAAATCATTTTTCGCGTGTGTTCGAAATTTTGTATTAAGTTCGATATAATTTCGGACCCATGGAGATTGAGTGAATTGTAATACGCGATGTATTTTTGTAACGTGAAGGCCGTGTCGCATACATTGCTGCAGGTTGCGGTAGTGTATGACATAACGCTTCTTATCATATAGCGTTGCGAGAAGCTTATCTTCCCGCTTGCCGGGCGGTTTGTCATGTGTCGGGCAAAACGGTAGGTCAGTGTGCGTGTCGTGAAGATGTTGTGGATACTTTAAATCTACTTCGAGGATATAGCCTGTATGCGAATCGAGCGCTATTGACGAGATGTTGAAATTAGATACGTCGTCGACCCATCGAAAATCTGCATATGGCAATGGTTGGCACATTGCCCATCTGTATAAATTATTTACATCAAAATACATGAGATATGATGATGGTTTCGATGGATCGTACGACTGCATGTACTTGTTATTAGCATGAGCGTATCTGTTGGAACATTGACTTAGACCGCCGCGTATACCACGTTCGATAAACATAACCATGTCGATATCGGTTAGCAATTCGAACGTAATATTTGTATGTTTTAACATGGCGTCCCACGTATACCCGGGGAGAGTATAATAATACGCAGGGTCGAGCCCATAACTCTCGATGCAAGTGTCGCGGAAATTTTCAAAAATATCTGCTAATAACAAGACATCAATTTTTAAATATAAGTCGCTATATTCACCTAGCGTTCGAAGGGAGAATCGGTTCCAGACGTTCTCGGCGTGCGCGTAATCGTTCTCGGATACTGTGTCACCGGTCAAGGAACTGTAGAATGATTCGCGCGGCGGTAAACACGTATCTTGCAACTTGTCGACACAGTCTATATATTCGTACAGAAAGACGCCCTTCCGTGTTAATAGAATGCAATTTTCAATCGGTAAATTTTGAAATTCCGAATGTACAATTTTGAGTTTGTCTTTATCCAAAAAAAAAAGATATCAATTTATCGAGACTTGTCGTGAGAGATTTATATGAATCGATGAATCGTAATTTTATGCAAGCTTTCCAATCTTTGTCATCGTTGGTACTATTGACAGTTTTTGTGAATGATATATATTTTTCTTTAGTTATCGGAAGTAATTCAATGCTCCCTTCAAACGCTGTAGCTATATCCTCGATAATGAAATGTGTGTCATAACTTGATAAATTGTGAAAAACTATCGGAATACAAAAAGATTCTTTATAATTTAGATTACAATTTGAGTGCGCGGGACCTCTGTACCGCCCGGTCAGATGGTAATGATCGCGTACGCGTGTATCGTCATCTTGCATGAATGGTTTCTCACATATATGACAATGCGTCGCGCTATGAAATTTTTCCCACACGTCAGATGTTAAATTTACCATGGGGACGTTAGTTGCTAAAATATTCTTTACGCGTATCGCTAAATTTTTAAGTTGTTCGGAAAACCACGAAATGCAATCTACACTACGGCGAGAATAATACTCGGATAACGAATCGTCATATAAGCAATGTACATAATATGCTATACTAAATACTTGGTGATGTTCGTATAAATTCTTTTCTTCTTCCTTCTTATTCGTCTTTGTCAGCACACATTCGAGGTCTGCGTATACGACAAAACGAAGTCGTTCTTTGCGATTAAAGTTGTTGAACGCGAGCCACTTGTCCTTATCGCTCGGTAACCGGATAGCGCAGTCATTCATCTCTCTGCAGTCTACCATATGTGTCTGCAACTTGTCCTCAGACCCGAAATAATGCAAGCATCTGTAAAAGATAATAGCAATTATAAACACTTTATAATTATTTTATGATTATTTAATATATAATTTGCAATAAATATACATACCGATCACAGATATATGTCTTGTGACCATGTTTGCTCAATTGCGAGCTGACAAGCTGAGATAGATTCTTTATCCAGGCGAAATGTTCAACGCTATTGCTGTCTTGCATGTACAACAAGTTGATGTGTCTTTCTTTTCCTCCGAGAGACGTATCGGGACAATATTCTTTTCTTCGATACTGTACACATTTATCGAAATGTCATTATGATGTTCAAATTTTTTAATTTGGTTCAACGTCATCGGAAACTCAATGTCCTGGAGATTCAGCACTGTTGTGTAATGTGGATACATAGATTTGCGATCCGCGTCTCTTTCAGCGGGATACAGTGCAGCGACCACAGCCCACGCAAAACATGCAGTGTCTTTTGATTTCACGTTAATCACTGCTCTATTCATCATTATTTCTCGCGGTAATTTAATGTGACATCCCGCACGCATTGGATTATACTTGTTTATATTTACAATTAAATTGATTATTCGCGACACTGCCCAACCACTATCATGTTCTTAAAACTCTTCGAGAGATGCTAGCGTGGTCTCCATAGCGCGTTGATCGTACCATTCGCGCAAATCAGACGTGCGAAAGATTTCACAGTTTTTCGTATTGATAGTTTTATTAGCGCGTTTATCACCCGACACAAACTCGCCATTAAACATAATGTTCACTTTCACACTAGTGTGTTTTTGCAACACTTTTTGCACGTGTCCGATCACAATGTCTTTGGCCTCCTCTAGAAATTGACGAGGTTCGATGTGATTGCTGTTTATCACCGCACCAGTCAAGATGCGGCTCTCGAACGCCGTATCAATCTCTCGCCATATGAGTCCGACGTCTCGCGAACTGCTTCCAGCACCTGCGTGTATAAAACGTCTGCGTACCGAATTCTTCAACCCTTCGAGACGCGCGATTTGGGAGACAAGCGATTGTCGAACTTCGATCGGTAATCGTGGACGTTTTATTCGACTTTGTTCTTTCAGTGATTCGATGTATTCGTCACATTGCTGCTCCCACACAATATATTCTTCCACCGAATTCACCCTTGCGGATTGCTCCAACAAACTTGCTTCCAATTGTGCCATATTTCTTTACTTGAGATGTACTTCTTGAACCTCTGACAAAGATATTGACATAGTATGCCTCTTTACCATCATTTTTATTTAATCGTAGAGATCATTGGCACTCGAGTATGTTGCACTTTGTGATTTTGTTACGTACGAATGATGTATCGACCTTGAAATTGATACATTTTTGCACATTTCGCGAGATTCATCTCAAGATGAGAGCGGCCGTACATTGGCGCTCGAAAATTTTAATTATGTTGCATTTTCTTGTGATTTTGTTACATATGTTTTGAACACCTGGGGATGATATCATAGCAGCCGTACATTGACGCTTGAAATTTTGAATATGTTGCATTATTTTACATTTAATATTTCATTGAGGATGATGTCATAGCAGTCGTACATTGACGCTTGAAATTTTGGATATGTTGCATTATTTTACATTTAATATTTCATTGAGGATGATGTCATAGCAGCCGTACATTGACGCTTGAAATTTTGAATATGTTGCATTATTTTACATTTAATATTTCATTGAGGATGATGTCATAGCAGTCGTACATTGACGCTTGAAATTTTGGATATGTTGCATTATTTTACATTTAATATTTCATTGAGGATGATGTCATAGCAGCCATGCATCGGCGCTTGAAATTTTGAATATGTTGCATTATTTTACATTTAATATTTCATTGAGGATGATGTCATAGCAGTCGTACATTGACGCTTGAAATTTTGGATATGTTGCATTATTTTACATTTAATATTTCATTGATGATGATGTCATAGCAGTCGTGCATCGGCGCTTTGATGATTGGTTAAAAATAATTTTGTGTCAGCAATAATCCCCACCCCATTGCTTTGTATCAATAAAAACTTGTAATAATGATTTAGTATTGTATCAATCACTTATGTGAAAGGTTCTTTTAAAAATGTACTCCGCCAGCATGAATTATTACGTTCCAAAACAAGAAATGTCTAAGAATACAAGTGACAAGTAAGTTTCGATTCTTTTTTTTGTCAAAATAAAGATTTTTAAATAATGATTTTTAAATAATTTTTGAAATATTGTTCTAATTATTTTTATAGCATTCAGCGTGCGACTCGTATACTTGGGCGAAGATATGCTCTAACCGCAACATCCTATAAATATTTGGAAATAGGAATCAGCGTCGGAATAATATCCTATGTGGACTTGGCTCTCGGTGATAATCGAGGCAATCAAATAATATTACCCATTGAAACATGGAAATCTCTAATGCGGAAACGAGCAGACAATACGTTGAATTACTGGAACAACTTGTGTTGTGCAATGTTGTTGACCTGAAAGAATGGGATTTTTTCGGACTGCCTCCACTTAAAATTGATAAAACGATTTACTGGATGTGGGAGCCAGATTGTGATGGTTGTATCGACTTGTTAGAAGGACAATGCCCGCAAGAACTAATGAGAATTTTCGGAATGCAAATGAACCCCAAGAAATTATTAATTGGAAATTTGCAGTCACGGACAACTCGAATCGCGCGACTTGAAGAAATAAGAAGATTGCTACGCAAACGTTTCTTAAGCATAGATACCAGTGTTCCTGCGCTTTCGACACACACTCCGGTTAATTCAATTGTGCAGGCGATACATGGGCGTGAAATCGGTTTGAAAAAACCTCATACTGATGCTCTAAAAAATCAGCTATGGGATATGAAACATTGGGATGATCCGAAAAAACGCTCTTTCCTATTCGAGTTGAACGTTAAAAGATTTTCCTATGCTGAGCATAGAGAATCCTCTGAGGAGGAATAATTGTTGTAAGTATTTCTTTTCATTTAAAAATTATTAAAATAATAAATTGATTAATAAAATAAATAATAATATATTTAATAAAAATTTCTGTTATGTAGGAGTTCCGCCCTGCCGCCTCATAGCCACCGCCACCTCGCAGCCACCATCGCGCTGCAGTAAATTTTATATACTTTTTTACATTTTATATTATATTTTATATTTTATATTATATTTTATATTTTATATATTTTATATTTTAAATTTTTTAAATTTTTTAATTTACACACACACACACACACAAAATTGTATGATTGCACACACACATAGTTATATAATAAAAATTATTTTAAATATTAAAAGTATATAGTTTATTTTAGAATAGGTCCTCTCCCCTTCCTCATCCTAAAAATATTAATTAAAAAAAAAATATTATTAAAAAAAAAAGTCTCTCTCGCGTCCGCCTCTCGCGCTCTCGTTCGCTGCATCAGCTCTCGCGCTCTCCATCGCCGCATCGTCTCGCAACATCTCTCTCTCGCTCTTGTGATATCTCTCTCGCGTGCACCTCGCGCTCTCCTTCGCTGCATCAGCTCTCGCGCTCTCCTTCGCGTCATCTCGCTACCTCTCGTCATCTCGCGCTATCTCTCTCGCTCTTGCATATACGCCTCGCTGCAACACCTCGCGCTCTCAATCGCCGCATCATCTCGCTACCGCTATCTCTCTTTCGCGAACGTCTCTCTCGCGACATCTCTCTCTCGCGCGTTCGCCTCGCGCTATCCTTCACATTCCTCTCTCTCCGCGGACCCCTTACCCAAAAAGTTTCATGCGATCTTTCGCGGATTCCCCTCTCCCCGCAGACCCCTCACCAACAAAGCTTCATGCGGTCTTTCGCGGACGCTTCCCCCTCCCCGCGGACCCCTCGCGGACCCGTCACCTAAATCGCGGACGCTTCCCCCTCCCGCGGACCCCTCGCGGATCCTAACCTCGCGGACGCCTCCCCCTTCCCGCGGACCCCTCGCGGACCCGTTATCAAAATCGCGGACGCTTCCCCCTCCCCGCGGACGCCACCCCCTCCCCGCGTGACGTCATTCCCCCTCCCCGCGTGACGTCAACCCCCCTCCCCGCGTGACGTCATCCCCCCTCCCCGCGTGACGTCATTCCCCCGCGCCCTGGGTTCCCCTCGCCCCTCACCATCCCTCATTGCCCCATGGGTTAGAACCCGCCTAGTATTACTACTGTAACACAATTTTAATTCATTGAATTATTATGATAGCTTACAAAATTTATATTCCTGCAATTATTATTATGTTAAGACATAATAAAAATACATTAATATTATCTCATGACATAATAAAAATGAATTAAAATTATGTCTTGGCATGATAGGAATTACGTGCTACTGTCATTTTAATTCTAAATTTCATACTAAAATTGAAAGAAATTTTCATTATGTCAAGACATAATATTTATTGAGAATTTCTATTATGTGCATAATTTTAATTCTCGAATTTCTATTTTGTACATAATTTTAATTCCTGAATTTTTATTATGTACATAATTTTAATTTCTGAATTTTTATTATGTACATAATTTTAATTCGGTGTTGCGGATCAGAGAAAGAAGGATAGAGATAACCGCTCGAATTTGGCGCGATTATCCGCGCCATTCGCTCGTGCGCCAATCGCACTCACGCGTACTCCCGCTATCTCGCCCCGCTGCGCGCGTCTCGCGCGGAACGTATCCCGCCGTCCGAACGGTCACGGGCAACCGTCCCATGACAAACAAATTGTCGAAAACAAACGGTTTCGTCCTCCGACTCTCGAGAAGATTCCATTTATTTTGAAACAAAATCACAAATTCGGTAATGTTGTTTTCGGAACCTTCTCGAAGGTCGGCGGGATAAAGCCGTTCGTTCGGCGCCCGATCGCTCTCTCGTCTTCCAGTCGTTCGCGCTGATAGACCGCTTTTCTCTTGCAAAAATTGTTCGGACTTCTTCCGGGCAATCGAGCATTCGCTCCGATTGCACTTCCTGCAATCAGCGCACTGTAATCGTCGCGGTATACTTGCTTCGTATCCGCACTGTACACTGTGTATATAGTTATAGTCAGTTGACTCAAATATACTGTTATCACTCGCACTATTCTCGTTTGATCCTTTTTTTGTTCGTGTGCTGTGCTAATTCACTTTTATCGTCGTGCCGTTTCTGTTGTTGCACTTATCCGCGCACCACGTTCTCGCTCCGCGTAATCGCGATCTCTCACATTTTCTGGTCCTTCGAGCCGGATCCTCGCGCCTTTGTCGCGTCCGGCAGCTGTGAGTTTTCGCCGTCGGGGTGAGTGTTCTTCGTGTCCAAGTGCGTGCCGTGACCTGTGACAGAAAATGGAGCTGGATCAGATGATCGACGCTCAGCATGAGTTGCACGCGCGCATACTGCGCAGCGTGGACAACCTGAAGAAGATCGGGACGGCCAAGCTGAACGTCCATACCATCCACGCCGCGATTCGCCTCCTGGACGACAAGTGGGCGAAATTCATGGAACAGCATGAGGAGATTCGCGCCACCTTCTGGAAGGAGATCAAGAAAGATGACTACACGACCGACGATCTCCTCAGCAAGGTCGAAACGGCATATTACACGCAGCGCTCCGAGCTTGCTGAGCTTGAAGGAAGGCTTACCAAGCCGACGGAAGCCGAGCTGTGCGACCGGTCCCGAGAAACCGCGCCGTCGCGCAGAACCTTACCGCGGATCAATTTGCCTCAGTTCAGCGGCAAATTCGAGGACTGGCCAGCTTACCGAGACCTGTTTCACTCGATGGTCCTCGGAGATTCATCCTTGACGAAGATAGAGCAGCTCCACTATCTCAAAACGAGCGTCAAGAGCGATGCTGAACAGCTGATCCGGAACCTGCCTTCCATGGAGGACAACCTGGAGCAAGCATGGGATATGTTAATTTTAATTAAATTATATATATATTCAGATCGGACCAATATCGTAAAAATGAAATTATTATATAATGAAGCAAGAGTCAAATTCTTAATGAAAATGCATTCAATGTCTTTCAAATAAGTAATTAAAATGATTAGACTTATCACACATCTAATTTAATTAAATTATATAAATATTCAGATGGGACCAATATCGTAAAAATGAAACTATTAAATAATGAAGCAAGAGTCAAATTCTTAATGAAAATGCATTCAATGTCTTTCAAATAAGTAATTAAGATGATTGAAATAATCTTAGATCTCAGTTATTTAAATTATATAAATATTTAAATAGAACCAATAACTCAAAATAAATTTATTACATAATAAAGCACAAGTCAAATTCTAAATAAAAATGCATTCAATGTCTTTCAAATAAGTAATTAAGATGATTGAAATAATCTTAGATCTCAGTTAATTAAATTATATAAATATTTTAATAGAACCAATATCGTAAAAATAAATTTATTACATAATAAAGCACGAGTCAAATTCTAAATGAAAATGCATTCAATATCTTTCAAATATATAATTAAAATGATTAAACTTATCACACATCTAATTTAATTAAATTATATAAATATTCAGATGGGACCAATATCTTAAAAATGAAATTATTACATAATGAAGCAAGAATCAAATTCTTAATGAAAATGCATTCAATGTCTTTCAAATAAGTAATTAAGATGATTGAAATAATCTTAGAACTCAGTTATTTAAATTATATAAATATTTAAATAGAACCAATATCGTAAAAATAAATTTATTACATAATAAAGCACAAATCAAATTCTAAATAAAAATGCATTCAATGTCTTAACTTCCTACTTTGAGAACAAGCGTCTCCTAGTCAGATCTTACCTGACGGCCTTCACCTCGTTGCCAAGGATGAAGACTCCTTCAACCGACGGGTTCCGCCGGCTTTTCCATGGCGTGCTCTCGACCGTTGGAGCTTTGAAGGGCATTGGGCGTCCGATCTCCGACTGCACCGACCTCTTCGTGCACTTGGTCGTCGAGCTCCTGGATGCCGAGACTCGTCGTGAGTGGGAGAGCTCCCTCGGAAAGTCTTCTGAACCGCCATCCTACGACAAACTCCGAGAGTTCCTGCAGGAGCAGCTTATGACGTGGGAGGTCCTACAGACAGTAAAGACGGGGTCATCCGGAGGGTCGTCGAGCAAGTCTCCGGACAAATCCAGCCGCACCGCTCGCACCAGCCACGTGGGGAGCAAGGGGTCCGATCCGAGTCGCAGCTGTCCCCTGTGTAAAAAGGACCACTTTATAGCCTATTGCGATCAATATAAGAAAAAGACGGTACATGAAAAACGAGAGGTCATCAATACTCACCAGCGGTGCTGGAACTGCCTGGGTCGCCACCTACTCGCTGAGTGCAAGTCATCAAAGGTATGTGGCACGTGCTCTGGAAAGCATCACACGACGCTGCACGACGCCTTCACGGTCGCGGCCTTGACAGCCAGACCAGCTTCATCAGTGGCGGTCCACGTCGCGAAACGACCGCCCGTGGAGTGCGGACCCGCTCTTCTAGCGACCGCTCGCGTCCTAGTGGCTGATCGCGCGGGTACTCGCCACGCCGTGCGCGCTCTGATCGATCCGGGTTCGGAGACCTCGTTGGTCGCGGAATCGCTGGCTCAGCGGCTCCGTTTACCGCGAACACCTTCTTCTGTGGCCATCTTCGGAGTAGGTGGCATTCAGACGGGCGTCTCTCGCGGTCGGATCGGCGTCACCGTCTTCTCGCGCGACGGGCACTTCGCGCTCGCCGCCTCGCCGCTCGTGTTACCGCGTCTCTCTGTGTATACCACCTGTGTGTGGACCTTCAGAGGGCGGAGCTCACTCGTGGCCTCATCTAGACGGCCTCGATCTCGCGGATCCGGAATATCACGGCCAGGATCCCGTGGAGTTACTGCTCGGGGCTGACGTCTACCTAGACCTCGCCATGCCAGAGGGTCTTCGCCGAGGTAGACCGCTTGAACCCGGTGCCCAGCTAACTCGCTTCGGCTGGGTACTACTAGGAGTCGTCGGGTCCGGACACGCCGCGACTCCCGTGTCGTCACTTCAGTGTTCCACAATGGATGACCTCGCTGAACTCGTACGCCGCTTCTGGGAGACTGAAGAGCATCCCCGCGCCGTCCATCCTGCCGCTGACCACCGAAGAACAAGAGTGCGAAGATCATTTCGTGCGTACTCACGAAAGACTTGCCGACGGTCGCTATCAAGTGCGACTCCCGCTTCGCTCGGAGCCTCCGGATCTCAGCTCCACGCGCCGCGCCGCGTCTCGTCTCCTCGACGTGATGAGACGTCGTTTCGACCGCGATCGCGACTTCGGGTTGCTGTACCGGGCCTTCATGAGCGAGTACATTACGCTCGGCCACATGTCGTCCAAGGTCACACCGTCCTCGCTAAGTGATCGAACCAGCTTTCTGCCGCATCACGGGGTGCTGCGAAGTTCGGGTACGGAGACTAAGATCCGCGTTGTCTTCAACGGCTCCACACGCACGGCCTCCGGAGCGTCACTCAACAGCGTCCTGCACACCGGACCCAATCTGTTGCCGTCGCTCGCCGACACCTTGACTCGATGGCGGCGGCACCAATACGTCTTCGTCGCCGACGTGCAGATGATGTATCGGCAGATACTGCTCCATCCAGACGACCGAGACTTGCAGCGGGTCCTGTGGGAAGAAGGGGGTCAAGTTAGAGAGTATCAGCTGAATACGGTCACGTACGGCCTTGCGAGCGCACCGTACCTCGCCATCCGCGTGTTACGACAACTCGCGAGCGACGAAGCCGACCGCTTCCCGCTAGGCGCCGACGTGCTTTACCATGATATATACATGGACGACATTCTCACCGGGGCAGCCAACCTGGACGCAGCATGCCGTCTATTGGACCAGGTAGTCTCGCTCTGCGGGGCGGGCGGCTTTCCGCTCAGGAAGTGGGCCGCCAACGACACTCATCTCCTGAAGAGGATCCCGCTCGAACACCGATTGAGCACCACGACGGGCGCCCGGCTGCCGTCGCATGAACATTCGGTACTGGGTCTCCGCTGGAACCCAAGGGACGATGTCTTCTCCCTGTCGGTACGACTGAGCCCAACGGCTCCACCAACGAAAAGGTCAGTTCTCTCCCAGACGGCACGCCTCTTCGATCCACTGGGCTGGCTGGCGCCGATCCTCGTGCGTGCGAAGCTGCTGATCCAATCCGCCTGGCTGCAGCAGCTGGATTGGGACGCACCGTTGACCAGAGAGGATACCGCAGTATGAACTAGCCTTGAAAATGAGCTACCCCTGCTCGAGGACATCAGGTTGCCACGTTGGTTGCACTGCGACGCTCCATCCAGCTCCTTGGAACTCCACGGATTCTCCAACGCCTCCGAACGCGCCTACGCCGCAGTGGTCTACCTCAGGGCTGAGGCTGACGGCCAACCAACCGTGAACCTGGTGGTCGCCAAGAGCAAGGTCGCGCCATTGAAGCGTGTCTCGCTTCCGCGCCTGGAACTCTGCGGGGCAGCCCTCTTGGCCAAACTGGCCGAACACGTCCGACTCGTCTTGGGCTTGGAAACGTCTGCTGTGCACCTTTGGACGGACTCCACGGTCACGCTCGGCTGGATACGAGGGCACCCTACGAAATGGACAACCTACGTGGCCAATCATGTCGCTGAAATCCACCGGGAAAATCCGGATGCAAGATGGCGACACGTACCTGGCAAGGAGAACCCCGCAGACTGCGCCTCCCGGGGATTGTCGCCTAGGGAAATGCTGCATCACCCGTTGTGGTGGTCTGGGCCTGGTTATCTCGTCAATCCTGCAGACACCTGGCCGAAGGACGTCGGGCTCCCGGAAGCGACCGAAATGCCAGAACAGCGGCCACCACGATGCCATTTGATCACCGAGGCGCGGGAACCGGAGGAGCTTTGCCGATTCTCCAGCCTTCGCTGCCTACTCCGCGTGTCAGCCTGGATTTGGCGCTGGCGGGCTCGACAGCTCCGCCCTGCCGACGTTGAGGCCGCGTCCACGTTTCTGAGGCCTGACGAGCTAGAAGCCGCACTGTCTCGCTGGATCCGGGTGGCTCAGGCCTTGAGCTTCCATCCGGAGCTGCGGGATATCCGTGCCGAGAGACCACTAGCTGCCAGAAGTCCGCTCCGCAAGCTGGCTCCCACGCTCGACCACGAGGACATCCTGCGGGTTGGCGGGCGGCTGAAACATTCGGTTTTGGACGCTGATCAACGACACCGATGATTCTACCGCCGGAATCTCATATCACTCACCTGGTGATCGACGCCGCTCACAGGCGCACACTACATGGAGGCGTCCAGGCCACCCTGGGTGACATCCGGCGGCGCTTTTGGATATCGCGAGCCCGCCAGTTGGTTCGCGGCCACATTCATCGCTGTCTTCCCTGCGTGCGATGGCGGGCGGCCACTCCACAGCCGAGGATCGGTGACCTACGAGGACACGTGTCACCCCGAGTCGTCCATTCTTGCACACTGGCGTGGACCTCGCCGGCCCTGTCTGGCTCAGGACGACGAAAGGGCGCGGACACAAAGCCTACAAAGGTTTTTTGGTAGTCTTCGTCTGTTTCAGCTCCCGCGCTATACACCTGGAAGTCGTCAGTGACTACTCCGCCGAGGCCTTCCTAGCTGCCTTCCGCCGGTTCGTGTCGCGTCGAGGCCTGTGCTCGGTCGTTTATAGCGACTGCGGCACGAACTTTGTGGGCGCTGACCGGCAACTCAGGGACCTCTTCAGGGCAGCTGGTCGCGAGGTCAACTCCATCATCGGGCGCCTCGCAGACGAAGGAGTTCGGTGGAGCTTCAATCCACCGTCGGCTCCTCACTTCGGCGGCTTGTGGGAGGCGGGCGTAAAGGCCGTCAAGCACCACCTGCGTCGCACCATCGGCGAGGCCAAATTAACCTTCGAGGAACTCTCCACGTTCCTCGCTGAGGTTGAGGCTTGCCTCAATTCAAGGCCGCTCGAGGCCTTGTCTGACGACCCGGACGACCTCGACGCTCTGACGCCAGGGCACTTCTTGGTGGAGGGCCCTCTTCTCGCCATCCCGGAGCCGTCACTCTTGGACGCCGCGTCTAATCGGCTGAGTCGGTGGCGTCTCCTCCAGCAGATGCGGGACCACCTTTGGCAGCGATGGACTCGCGAATATCTGCAGGGTCTCACCCCGCGGCCAAAATGGTGGGCCACTCGCGGGGCCCTGCTCGAAGGCCAGCTGTGCCTCATAAAGGGCGAGAACACACCACCGTGTCGGTGGCCACTCGCTCGCGTCACGCGCCTCCACCCGGGAGAGGACGGGCGAGTACGCGTGGTGGACGTCCGCACCTCCGTCGGCGAGCTGACCCGGCCAGTGGTTAAACTTGTACCACTGCCGACGATAGCCGCCGCGGATTCGGAGCCACCCGCGTAACCCACGTGTCGCGATTCCCGCGCACTTGTAAATAATCTGTAAAATTAATTCAATAATTAGAGTACATAATTATTCCGTCCGATATTGTAAATGTAGTTAACTGTTCGTACTTACTGTTTGTCGTGAAATCTCGGTCTCTCGTTGTATCGACTCGCTCTCACCACACTGCACATGAGGCTCCTAACCTCAGCTGTCAATTTCGCGACAGCGCGCGACACCCCGGTTCGCGGCAGCAATAAGTCACTAGCGGGCTATTAAATACTAGACTTTTCGTCGCTAGTACCTCGACGAGGCGGGCGGGATGTTGCGGATCAGAGAAAGAAGGATAGAGATAACCGCTCGAATTTGGCGCGATTATCCGCGCCATTCGCTCGTGCGCCAATCGTACTCCCGCTATCTCGCCCCGCTGCGCGCGTCTCGCGGAACGTATCCCGCCGTCCGAACGGTCACGGGCAACCGTCCCATGACAAACAAATTGTCGAAAACAAACGGTTTCGTCCTCCGACTCTCGAGAAGATTCCATTTATTTTGAAACAAAATCACAAATTCGGTAATGTTGTTTTCGGAACCTTCTCGAAGGTCGGCGGGATAAAGCCGTTCGTTCGGCGCCCGATCGCTCTCTCGTCTTCCAGTCGTTCGCGCTGATAGACCGCTTTTCTCTTGCAAAAATTGTTCGGACTTCTTCCGGGCAATCGAGCATTCGCTCCGATTGCACTTCCTGCAATCAGCGCACTGTAATCGTCGCGGTATACTTGCTTCGTATCCGCACTGTACACTGTGTATATAGTTATAGTCAGTTGACTCAAATATACTGTTATCACTCGCACTATTCTCGTTTGATCCTTTTTTTGTTCGTGTGCTGTGTTAATTCACTTTTATCGTCGTGCCGTTTCTGTTGTTGCACTTATCCGCGCACCACGTTCTCGCTCCGCGTAATCGCGATCTCTCACATTCGGGAATTAAAATTATGTACATAATAAAAATTCAGGAATTAAAATTATGTACATAATTTTAATTCCCGAAAAATTTTTGTTATAACATAAAATAAATTCAAAATTAATATTTTCTCTAGACATAATTTTAATTCTGCGTGTTTAATTATATGATAGCTTAATAATAATTCGATGAATTATAAATATGTCTAGACATAATAATAATTTCTTTTCTTTCAGTATCAATTTAATTTAGTAGAATTTTTATGATGGTATTAAATAGCAAAACGGCGTGCCATACCAATCTATAATTGCTACAGGATAATGAAACAAGACTCTCCTATTATCTCTCTATCGCGCTGACGATACATAAAAAATATCGATGAAAAGTATAAGTGAAAAAGCAATAAATTGCCAAGCCTAATAAGCGCCCGTGTCTTATATGCTGTGTATTAGTTCACGCTACGAATTATTATTTTATTATTATTATATATCATTGTACAATTTGGAAACATATATAAATTTTTGATATTATTTGTATATATATATGCACATATATGCATAAGCATATATAAAATTAACAACAAACGGGTGCTTATTAGTCTTGCTACGTTACTGCCTTCTGCTACAGAAGGCCAGAAAGCATTTTCATGCCGAATCTCGCGTGTAGCATGTCATGTGATTAGCACGGTAGAGGAACAAGGATAACGTGATTATCGATCCTTGTCTCTCTACCGTGCGTCCGCGTGAGCAATGCAATGGTGTGTGTACGTGTACAGACATACACCACTACATAAAGTCTGGGAATTAGTTTCTCAGCGTTGGCAACACTGAAACCGGAGTTTCGCGTTGTTACCGCGCGAGGTCTCCAACATCAATTCGGAGTTTGCCTGGGTCTCCTGCCGACTCTTAAGGGCTTGAGCAGAATAGCTGACTTATAAGATTTGAGACAAAAGACAGTATTGTGCGTTACATAAGACAAAAACTTAAGGGCATAAAACATTGTCTTAAAGTTGTAAGTCAGCCATTCTGCTCAGGCCCTAAGGCTCCTGGTCCCTAAGCCGAGAACTCCGCGTTGACAGTGGCGACATTGTTGCGGTAGGAATAAGAACTCAGTGTGACTGGTACCGCATGATAAGTAGACTGCGCACCCAATACTCTTCGTTATACTCTTGCATCATAACTGATGACGGTTCCAGTCCCCGGAGTATAAATTTCTTTTATTTTTATATTTTTTTAATAACTCTATTGTACAATTTAATGAATATTTAACAATCATGTAATATTTATTATACATAATAAAAAAAAACAGAAATTTATATTTATGACAGAAATTTGTTTTTGTAAATTATTTTATGTTAATATTTTTCCTGTGAAGAATAATAAAAATTAATTAAATTGTACAATAGAATAGTTATTTAAAAAAATATATAAAATAAAAAAATTAATACTACGGAGACTCGAACTGTCATCGGTTATGATGAAAGAGTATAACGCGAAGGCCTTGTTGTTGTTGAAGTTGTTTATTATGTGTAACAATTTTTACAAAATTAATAAACAAGTTTTTACATTTTTATGTTTTGTCGCTGTGGTCTCACAGGAGAATCTCTCAGGACTATAAGTTATGTGCGTAAAGAATCGAATCGATGTAATGAGGTGTTTTTGTTACTAGTGTGATTCGCGGACGAATCTTTACAGATCGATATTAGTGTTGTTCCAGATAAAAAGGCGCAGTGAAAAAAAAACTCTGGAATTCTATATTATGCTATACGATAATATGGTATAAACTAAAAAAAATTAGGAATGAACAACAAAACAAGTAAAATAAAGCTAAGTACTATCTATACATGCTTCTTCTATTTACATTTTTCTTCTATTCTAATATATTTCCTTATATACTAATATCTCTTCTATTATTGAGATCTTTTAAATATATTTTAAGGTTATATTATAGTATAATATGTATGTAATTGAACGAAGATATTATTTGAAATTTTGTTATTTTATACTGTTTTGGCTTTTGCACTATAATTTATGGGCTATAAATATTTAATGTTGAGTTTTACACTCACATGTGTATATGTATATATAATTACTAAAAATATGGTTATAGCTTACTCTTTGGTATGTTAATCAATTTAATTTAATTTAATTTAGTATATTTCTATGATAATAATAATTAATTTATTTTATTTTATTTTATCTTTTCCTTAAATGCTATATGGAGAAAAGAGAAAGGTTACGCGTCTATATCAAGCCACCAGTATTTAG
Organism: Prenolepis imparis; assembly: GCF_030444845.1. NCBI lineage: Eukaryota > Metazoa > Arthropoda > Insecta > Hymenoptera > Formicidae > Prenolepis > Prenolepis imparis. The sequence continues at coordinate 1,231,804 of NW_028141168.1, forward strand.
GTTTTCCTCGATGCTTGTCCTGTATATCTCTATCTGGAAGGTCCATACAGTAACGTAAGTTAATATTGTCATTTAAGCAGTTAACGTATGGTGGATATTTTATTTTTTTTATGTTCTTGTATCTAGGTATGTGATAAATGGTTGGAATATTGTTTATATCTTGTATATAACCATTGGCATCTAGATATGTGAAAGCTTCAGGAGGGATAAAACCTGAAATTAATGTTTTGGCATGGTATTCTGGATGTGGATATAATGCACTAAAGATTAGACTATTGTGGCTAATGAGCGCTGCATTTGCAAAATGGTCTCGAGTAAGTTTTATTATAAAATTGTCTATTCTAGGTATATTTGCTTTGTCGTATATCCTTTTATTGCTGTAATGCTTGCAGTAATCATATTCTGGATTTGCAAACATTCTCAGGCATATTCTTAGGCATTTGCGTTCGAACAATCTAATTTTTTCCATCTGCGATGCACTGACATTATATCATATAGGACATCCGTAAGTGATAATAGGTCTGATTAGTAACAAGTAACATATTATTTTAATTTTTTTGTTAAGTATCTTCGAATAAAAGAGTCTTTTATATTTAAAGAAGGCTTTTTTAGCTTTCTTTAATTAGTCTCGATATGTATGTTGAACTTTAGTTTTTCATCTAAATAGACTCCCAAGTATCTTACGTAGTTTTTATGTGGTATAGTTTCATTTCCTTCTTTTATCGCAAATATTTTATAATTCTTTCTAACATTTTTATTTGCGTAGTCTAGGTTTTGTCTGAATAAAATGGTTTCACATTTATTTGTATTTATTTTCAGTTTCCAAGATTTATAGTATGAGTTTATTCTTTCAAAACCGTCTTGTAGTTTGCTTTGTATTCTTGACGGCCACGAATCTTCATTGTAAATTATCAAATCGTCCGCGAACGCGATAGATTTTACAGGGCAAATTGAGTTTATGTTACAGAATTTTAGTACATAGCATGTATATATATTAAAGAGAATGGGAGAGTTTACTGTGCCTTGCTGTAATCCGTTTGTTATAGTGAACTCCTTTGAGGACGTGGATGTGCCTGTAGCGGTCACAAAGGATCTATTCTTTGTCATACTCCATATTAATTCTGTCATATATTCAGGGAATCCATTTTGACTAAGCTTGACAATGAGACCCGATAGCCAAACAGAGTCAAACGCTTTTTCTAAGTCAATGAGGCAAGCTCCTACGCACTTTTTGTCGTTTAAGGCCCAGCAGATATCTGAGGTAAGTTTATTAATAGCGTGTAATGTGGAATGTTTAGATCTGAAGCCAAATTGGTTTTCTGGTAAAATGTTTTTTTCCGAGCACACTGCTAGTAACGCGTCGTTTATTATCATTTCATATACTTTACTTATGTTCGGGAGAAGGCTTATAGGCCTATAGTTTAAAGGGTTTGCATCATCTTTGTCTTTTTTTAGGATCGGCACTACCACGGCTTTTTTCCAGTGCGGTGGGAAATATCTATAGTTTAATAGATTGTTAAAGAGAATCGTGTAAGCTTGGATCATAGTTAATGGTAAATGTTTGAGCACTATGATAGGAAAAGGCCTTAGTCTATGCTGCCATGGCACTTCGATAAATTGGTCGCTAAGTACAACACTTAACGTATGCTGACCGAATATCCAATTTTAATTGCAATTTCTCAAAAATTAGGGTTTATTCACTGAAAGTTATTCCTCTACAGTTTTTTTATAAATTTCCCCTTTAGAATGAACTATAACTTATTCTTTTTGGATTTCGTAGTTCTTGTAAGAATCGACTGGTAGAGGAATAGTGGAGGTAGAGAAGGGGCACATACGATACGCGATACATAATACATATGCGCTCGACGCTCGGAGCTTCGAACAGTAAAGACAAATGTAAGGTTTCCCCCCTCTCTCTCTCTCTTTCTCGCGTGCGCTATATTCTCACACGATATATCTCGCTGTTCGCTAGGTTAGCCGGCGTAACGATTTATAATCAAATGTTGAATCGATCACAATTTATTATACAATACATATAGTAGTGTTTGTCGTATAAAAATAAATAAAAAGTTACATATTTAATCGAAAAATAATAAAGAATAGATATAAGAAATATTTCCACCCAGAAGCAAGTTTATATATTACTGCTATTAATATATTACTCAATAATAAAATTAATAAATGTAATATTAATAATAATTTAATATTTAAAAAATATACATTAAATTGACCATTATATATATATACAGATTAGCTAGGAAAAGGAGTGTAGGAAAATCTTTTAAATTTTTTAAAATGTTTAATTATTTAATAATAAGACAGAATATTAACATTTATGTCACACTTTATGAAATTTTAACTCTGCTGAAGTAGAGAGCAGACGGATTACAATCATATCTATCCAACAGAGAATAACTATTTTGTACTCTAATGGAAAGATAAAAATGCACCCGTGCACTCATTTGACCAATTCAATCATCCATTTGCACGATTCTTTACATGTGCACAGTGTATTGCCGGTTTATTGTTACATATAAAAAACTCTATGCGTTAATGTTGTCTTTGTATGTTAGTCCAAGTAGCAGTTTTTATTGTGATATTTACTGCGCTAAACGCAGAATGCAGGTAGATGAGCTTTTATTTTGATAATAATCATTGCGCGTCGCGCAGAATGCATTTACAATAATCACTGCACACCGTGCAGAATGCATTTTGAAAATAATCACTGCGCACCGCGCAGAATGCATTTTGGAAATAATCACTGCGCACCGCGCAGAATGCATTTTAGTATTTAGTATAGAGAATTAGTTTTTTTCAATTTTTTATTAGTTATTTTATTTTTTTATATTTATTTATCAATTTTTTCTTTTTCTATCATTTTTCGCCTCTTTGCTTCGATTATATGATCGGGATCACGGATTGGCATGTTTCTCTCCCGTCTTGGATCAAGTAATTCTGGTAGTACACAGTCTTCATAAAATTGCACCAGTTTGGAAACCATATTTTCTGCCCAGAAGGCATCATCACGTACAATTTTTTCCATTTTTAAACCTAATGGTGTCCACAATGCGAAGATGCAATATTGTCGTTGCGTAATATATAATTGTCCCTGTACTTGATAATAATATATGTGACTGCGTTTCATTTCCTTATCTTTTCCAGTCTTATACAATGATTGCAGATTCGATACATTTGCTGCAATGGCATCTTCAGGCGTTAAGAATCGTGCTGCAAAGGGACACTTTATCTCCACAATTCCATCATCTCCTATTAATCCATCTGGCGAAGCGCCTAAAAATGGAATTTCAGAATCTATAAATAATCCGCAACGATCAATTTTAATATTCAATACACTTTCGATACTTTCACGTGCAACGTCCTCATATTTTATCCCATGTTGCACAGATTCTACATTTAGTTCTTGTGGATATATTATCGATTTTACTCTTGATGCACAAGAAGTACTTTTTCTCATTTTACATATGTGTCCAAAGTGAGAAGCGGTGATCATTTTTGTACGATAATATCACCAAATACCGCTTGCTCCTTGTTCTTGAGTTTCTTTTTCTATTTCTATTCGCTTCAATTGCCAATCTTGCAGCATATGCATGTGTTGCGTTTTTCTTAATTCTAATTCGGCTGCTGTTGCATCAGGTTTATCAGCCTGCGGACCATAATCTTTGTCTGTCGCTGCACGTTTTAAATTCCGTTGCGTCGATCGTTTTTTCGTGCCATGTGAAGCTTGCACACTTTTTTTTTTATTATTTTCCAACTCCGTAGCTATTTATCCTGGTTTTGTTCCTAGAGCATAACTTAGGCGACTTATAGGCTCACCACTGTTAAATGCGACTACCGCAACATTACAACGCGTTTCGTATGAGCCTCTTAAACCGAAATTTATCCTTTTTCCACCAGTACACTTTGATATAACAGAGTTAAAAGTCTCTACTCTGTTACTGTCTTTATTTTGCAATAAACTTTTGGCATTCCAACTGAGATATTTTAACGCATTTTGCAACTTTTCGTAAAGTCCACATTTTTTTAATTGTGGAATATAATTTTCTTCATTTTCTTTTTGTGATCCATCGCAAAAGTATCCTATCTTTGAGCATTCATTATGCTCGCCAAAAACGTGACTTATTACATTATTTAGATCCATTTTTAAATCTATGATCTTTTGCTGCATTATGCTCTGCTCCTCCAAACGGTACTGCACAGCTTTTGTCACAGCTGTTCTAATTCGCAGTACTCGACTGTCTATAACATGTCTTAATTTTCCAAAACGTCCTTTTGTTTTTGCTATTTCTTTTATTTTTGTTGCCAAATTGCGCAGTAGGTGATTTCGACATTCAATTTTTTCTATAAAAATATTAGGGTACGGATTTGTCTGTATTATTTTTTTATATACGCTGCTATCTCCGTCCGCTATGTATGTGGAATAAATTAATCCACGCTTTTCTATGCTTGTCTTAAATCCTTCCACGATTGCGTCTGCTTCCATACTTGTTGAACTGCAATCTCTTCCCCAATTTTTGTAACATTTATGATTTGCAGGTTCTTTTTGGAGCTTCTCTGCTTTTACACAAACTGCACAATATTTATTTCTTACAGACATGTGCAGCACTTTGCCTGTTTGCGCACCACATATTGCGCCTACACCTGATAAAGAATCATATCGTCCTGTTCTGTATGATCTTTTCATCCAGCTTCCATCACCTGTTACTGCTATATACGGTATTCCATTTATCACTTCATTGCGTTGTAATGCCAACTCACGTTCTTCTTTCGCAGCAGCATTCATGCTTTCTTCAGCAGCTTTTGCGAATGCTTCGGCAACAGTTTCATGACAACTTTCATACTTTTTCCTTCCTATGCACTTAATATTCATAGCAGCGCAACTTTCTTTTAACTGGGTGTATCCTATACCTATACCAGTTAATATAGCGCCAGCCACTGCGCCTGTGTTTACGTCTAGTGTTTCCTCAGGGGGTGGCTCAGTGTCGACAGAATTTTCAACATTGCACATTCGGCACTTGAAAATTAATTTATATTTTAATCCGTGCGTACGGACACCGATAAATGTCAAGTCGCGAAAACCACATTCTATTCCACGACTGTGGTCGTCAAATTGTTCATGAAGTTGTTGAAAACAATATGCAAAATCTATGATACATTTTCCTGGCATACTGCCACTCTCAACACGACATGCATCTATATTATTATCTATTATTAAAGTATCCTCTTCAGTCTGGCTGTCGTCTTCTAATATTTTTTCCAATTCATTATCACTTAATGCATGTGTTACTGTTTCCTCGTTAGTTTCTATTTCAAGATCCATTGTAGCTAATTCGTCATACATAATGACATCCTGCAAAGCTTGCTCATCTTTATCTACCTGCATTGTGCTTTCATGTATATCTCCACTTATATTAATTTGTATGTTATTAATATCTTTCTCTATTGTTTCTTCATTTAAATTTTCTAATTCTTTTAATTTTTGTTGTTTTCTATTAATACAACAATACATATATAAATACATATATAAATACATATATAAATACATATATGTATACTTGAAATTTGAAGAAATTTTCATGTCCAATATAAGGCAGAAAAAAAGACTCGTTTTGAAGTAGTACGTATAGCCCAGTGGGTGAGCGCAAGAGTAATTGCGAGAACCCAGGTTCAAGATTTATGCTGCAAATCTTTTTTTTTTATTTTTATATATACATACAATCTACATGTAATATGTATTATTTACTACGTAGAAAAAAATATTCGGCATATATTTAGACACACATTTATAAAATGTACTATATGTAAAAAATATTTATGTTATTATGCTTTATATAATCCGATTTTATAGTATAAAATAAATCAAAACATTTTAATCCGGCAACCTTTAGTTAGGTAGGCAGGTAGAGAATCCGAATGGTTGTATTTGTAAAACGTGTGTGTTCTAATATTATTACATTATTTAAGACAATTCTAGGAAATGTTTAAATCTTTAAGAATAAAAAAAATATTTCTGTAAAAAAAATATTCCATTTCACTATTATATATATTTTATGTAAACAAATATATAAGAAGATATATGCCGAATATTGATTTCTACGTACTAAATAATCGATATTACATGTAGATTGTATGTATATATAAAAATAAAAAAAAAGGTTGACAAGGAGAGCATAGATTCGAACCTGGGCTCTCGCAGTTACTATTCTTGTGCTCATCCACTACGCCATACATACTATTCGAGAACATGTCTTTCTTTATGCCTTATAAAATTTCTTCTAATTTTAAATATAAAAAAAATATTATAAAGCGCATTCGACGAAAAACTCTTACATAGATCAACTTAGGTTCAATCTAAATTCACCATAAAAAGAGAATGAAAATATAATTTCTTACTCAACAATGTAAATGCAATATAAAACATATGAGAAATTATAATCTAGACTAGATGTCAATTATTACTATTAGTATTCCTAAAACTGCCGTTTTATTTTCATTGATAAAAAGCAATTGTAAACAAACATCTTCAAAAAAAATTTACTATAAAATCAGTACTTTTATATGTATAAAAATGACATCTATTTATTTTTGTTGAATATTTAAAAATTAATGTTAAAAACTGGACGTTAAGTTTGTGTGCGATTACGTAAATAAAAGGCGATATAAAAATAATCATACTAAAGAAAGCTAAAGAAAAGGAATACATTTTTTTATCTACTAATAATTATATAATAATTTTATATAATTTTATTATATAAATAATAATAATAATAATAATATATAACAACAATAATAATTTTATTAAATAATTTGCCATAATGCTGCTGTTTTGTTGAAATATTATATATATATATATATATTGTGTGTGTGTGTGTGTGTGTGTGTAAACGCGCGCTCTTGTCTCTTTTATGCTCTCTCTGATCGTTTTTAGATCAAAATAGAAACTTCTATTTATTTACAAGCAAAAGATGAGTAATTTGTAGCAATTTTTGTAATATATGTAATAATGTTACCTGCAATTAATACGCCACTTTCGCCTACTTAACCGCCAACTTGATGTTTGATAACTTGTTGTTTTGCGACGTCTTCCATAAATTCTCCCATAATCGTCGTATTCTGTCACTGTACTTTTTTTTCTGTTTCCGCTGAATCACTGGTTGAACATTCAACATTTACAGTTTTATGCGTCTCCATAATTGCGAAATAAAATTCACAAAACACCAAACAGCATATAACGCTTTACAACAGTATAGCAAAATCGTTATTTCGATCGCTATCGGTTTTCCACGCAGCGCGAGACGCGATGAAAGGCGGCGCGTAAGAAAGTAGTGTGTGAATACGTTTGTGTAGTGGTGTGCGCGTGTGACATGTGCGTCTCAAATGTGGCATCACCGCTGGATAGCAACAGTCGACAGTCGATGCTCTACTGCTGCAGATGTGAGTGTGTGATGCGTTTATTATTTTTTTTATTATATAAGAAACATTGTGATATATATATATATAATTGTAAAATAATAAAATTTGTTGCAATGCAGTGAGGTGCAACTGATTGATTTACATATATATTATATGTTAGCAGGTCGAGCAAAGAAAAAACAAGAAGAAAGGAAGAAGAAAAGGAAGGAATAAGGAAAGACATGGAAAAGATTAAAGGTAGAGAGAAGAAGGAGGAGGAAGATAGGAGGAGAAATATAGAGAGAAAGAAAGAGGAAGAGAGAAGACGAGAGAGAAAGAAGGATGAAAGAGAAGAAAGAATAAGGAAGGAAAAGTAAGTCTACTGATACTTTATTCCTAAATTACACAAAATTTTTTTTTGTATATATATATACAGGGTGACCCATTTTAACTTAGGCAGCCAAATAACTCGAAAAATAAGCACACTACGAAAAAATGTTTAGAATCAAAATTTTGTCATTTCGAGGGGGACGTACAATGACGTTAAAATGAGCCCCCCACCCCTCCCCCTGGGCGGTGAGGGGGGGCAAGTTTGAAATCTTAAATGGGAACCCCTATTTTTTATTGCATATTCGGAATCTTTGGCTAAAAACACATACAATTTGTCTGAAACATTTTTCTCGATTCATGATAGATGGCGCTGTAATCGACGAAATTCAATTTCTTCGATTTCTCTTACTGAGAACCCATGCTTACGATTCTGCAATAAATTAACAATAAAAATACCACGTTTTCATTGTTAATACTCGAAATTAGTCTTAAAACAAACTTCTCATTATTTTTTATTACTCATTAATTACTTCTCAAGAAACTGCTTTTAGCGTAACCTGCCCTTTAGGCAACTTGAATGGTCCAAAGTACCGAGACATTTTGGACTTTCCATCTGATGGAGTTCCTCTAAGTATCCCTCCAAAATTTTGTCCATTTAGTGCCAAAGTCACAAGTGTTTATGTATTTTTTTAACATTTGTACTCTGATAAAATTCTGGTAAAATGGCAAATTATACGCCTACAGAAGTAGTCGATATTCTTATAACCTTTGGCGAATGTGGTAGAAATTACAGACTTACTGCCCGTACTTATGCGGAGCGATTCCCAAATCGCCGCCATCCTACTGATCAACAAATTATAAACATTGAAAGGAGATCTCGTAATAATCCACTTCATCGCGAAAGGCGAAGGAATAGACTTCATAATAATAATGACCCTAGATTGCTCGCAGTTTTGGCTATGGTTCATCAAAATCCCCATATGAGTACCCGTCAAATAGAACGAGAACTGGGAATCCCTCAAACTACGGCACATAGATTGTTACGATCAGTCAATTACCATCCGTATCATATTACTCTGGTACAGGAATTAAGTGAGGCCGACTACGTACTCAGAGTACAATTTTGTAGATGGGCTCTTGAGATGTTAGATCAGAATCCAGATTTTTTTAGTAATGTTTGTTTCAGTGATGAAGCAACATTCATCAGCAATGGTAGTCTCAATAGGCATAATTGCCACTATTGGTCACCAGAAAATCCACATTGGTATCGTGAGGTGCTTAATCAACATCGTTGGAGTTTATATGTATGGGTAGGCATTTGCAATGGCCAAGTCATTGGACCTCATTTTTTTGAACGTCCAATTAATAGTCCAATGTATTTAGAATTCCTCGAAAATGATTTGCCAGCATACCTAGAGAATGTTCCCCTTGCAGTTAGACTAAATTTATGGTATCAACAAGATGGTGCTCCTGCTCATTATGCTCGTATTGTACGGATGTTTTTGAATCAAAGGTTCCCAAATCGGTGGATAGGGCGGGGTGGACCAGTTCTGTGGCCTCCGAGATCACCGGATTTGAACCCCCTTGATTTCTTTTTATGGGGATACGTTAAAGATGCAGTGTATAGTAAAGCTCCAACGACAAGATTGAATATGATGGAAAGAATAAGAAGAGCTTGTGAAGCTATAACTCCTTTAATGCTAGAAAATGTACAACGTAACTTTCGCTGTCGATTACTGTTATCCTTAGAAAATAATGGTGCACACTTTGAGCATCTCCTCCATGCGGAGAGAGCTGATAACAATGCAATCTTGCCTTAACTGGTTGGGTCACCACACGACCTTGCCTTCACTGGCTGGGTCACTACTTGACCTTGCCTTAACTGGTTGGGTCACCACACGACCTTGCCTTCACTGGCTGGGTCACTACTTGACCTTGCCTTAACTGGTTGGGTCACCACACGACCTTGCCTTCACTGGCTGGGTCACTACTTGACCTTGCCTTAACTGGTTGGGTCACCACACGACCTTGCCTTCACTGGCTGGATCACCACACGACCTTGCCTTCACTGGCTGGGTTACCACACGTTCAAGCACCCCGAATTGTGAGAGGCGAGGGGACTCACGTTAATCAAGCACCCCGAAGGGAACAGAAAACTGCTACGTCCACGACGTTGTTCCTGGGTTACGCTAAAAGCAGTTTCTTGAGAAGTAATTAATGAGTAATAAAAAATAATGAGAAGTTTGTTTTAAGACTAATTTCGAGTATTAACAATGAAAACGTGGTATTTTTATTGTTAATTTATTGCAGAATCGTAAGCATGGGTTCTCAGTAAGAGAAATCGAAGAAATTGAATTTCGTCGATTACAGCGCCATCTATCATGAATCGAGAAAAATGTTTCAGACAAATTGTATGTGTTTTTAGCCAAAGATTCCGAATATGCAATAAAAAATAGGGGTTCCCATTTAAGATTTCAAACTTGCCCCCCCTCACCGCCCAGGGGGAGGGGTGGGGGGCTCATTTTAACGTCATTGTACGTCCCCCTCGAAATGACAAAATTTTGATTCTAAACATTTTTTCGTAGTGTGCTTATTTTTCGAGTTATTTGGCTGCCTAAGTTAAAATGGGTCACCCTGTATATATATATATAGTGTAAAATCACACGAGCCGGTTTTTCTTGCCAACTATATATATATATATATATATATATGTATATATATGTGTATATATATATATATATATATAGTTGGCAAGAAAAACCGGCTCGTGTGATTTTTAAAATTACTAATTTACTTAACTAATAAATACATAAACGATTTAGGAGACTGGAGGAGGAACGTAAGAAAAGGGAGAACGAAAGAAGAGATGAACGAAATGCGATGAGTTGCGATGAAGAAGAGGAAGAAGAAGAGAATGGTAGAGATGATGAGATGGAGATGGAACAAATAAAAAAAAGAGGAGGAAGAAACTTGAAGGAGAGAAATAAAAAGTATATATTACATTAATTTTTCTACGCAATTCAAAAATTTTTAAATCATTCCTTTTTTGCAAATTATTTTATTGCTTGGATTAATTATTACGTTTTCTATGTATAATAGCTATTACACCTCAAGAGCGCGATGGAATAGAGGAGGATCGAGAGGAGGATGGAGAGGAGGATCGAGAGAAGGATGGAGAGGAGGATGGAGAGGAGAAAGATGGAAAAGAGGAGGATGGAGAGGACGAGGACACAACCGCCCAGGGTCTAGATCCACAGGCCCTGTTTTTATTTTTAATTATAATTAAAAAAAATATATATTCAAAATAAAATAATACAATAAACATTTATTTTAATTTATTTTATATTATTTTACACTCACTGTGACTGGATTTCGTAAAGCGCATATGTGCGCATTATCTATAGTATACGTAACGTGTACTATAGATATATGCGCGCATATGCACTTTACGGAATCTAGCCACTGTTACATAGTTATAAATGTGTAGAATATCGACGTTACCAACAGGTTGTGGCCATCTATTACCTACATATCAGACATTCTCGTGCAGCGCCTCATGCTGCAAATCAATGAACTATAAGGCGTGACGAAGTGGCGAAAAGTGACGTGTTGACAACTCAATTTTTTCTTAGATGCCATTTCGTAATGATTCGCTCTATTCTAATTTTGTTACGTGTAATAAACTCGTGGAACCTTTAAAAAACCCCGAATGCTAACATTAGTAAGACATATAAAACGTGGAAGGAGCATTTACTACGTCTTTCGATGGTTGTCAAATCGCGTGTGTCCCCGCATGTCAAGGCCTTGTTTCACATTCGTTTTTCGGCTATTTATATTAATTGTCGAGAGGAAAGGATAGTTTTCGGGGGTTTTTAGAAGTGTATTAAAGAGATCTTAAGTGTTATTTTATGGAAATATGTTTTTATTTAGAAATGGCATCTAAGAAAAAATAGCGTGTGTTTTCTCGCCTCTGACGTCACGATTCCAATATGGCCGCGGTGAGCACCCAGGAGCCTTAACCCGCGACCGTGATACAATCCCCAATCCTATATACTGGCACTTGATAGCGGCCGTTTCGCTAATTTTCGTAATCCGCTTCCCCCCACCCCCCTAGGCCGTGTCATCGAGAGATTTACAAGCAACTTTACGCGAACCAGAATTAGGGCGAGCGACGCGCCCAACTACGCGATACACGCGGCGGCGTGTCCGTTTACATGCCACGGATGCATGGCTCGCGCGGCTCCTGGAATACAATAGACGCAACAAAAAAAACTATATAAATAAGAAAACAAAGAGAATACGCCTCGCGTTACGCCGAAGGTTTCCGCAGGAGTTATCGACAGAAATTACACATAGGAAATTCGACTTACAATAGATAGTCTCAATATATATCAGATACATTAATTCCTTAATATTAACCTAACATCTTAATCGCAGTTACGAGCTCACCGGGATGTCGTGCGGTAACGACAATGTCTTCGTGATTCACACATATAATAGAATTTTCGGTATCGGGACTACACTATGTTAGAGCTCGGACTGTTGGCGAATTCTCTCTCTCTCTCTCTCATATGAGAGAGAGTATGCGAACCACCAAAAAGAAAAGGCTCGGACGCGCCGCAGTACCGCGAGGCCACGTATCGATATCGCGTAAATTACGTTATTCTCGCAAAGAACGCCCGTAGGGGCGGCAACGAAGTACGCGGTGGCCTTTCTTCTCCGGCATTACACGTCTGAACCGACTACCTTGTTACTCTATGGTTGGAGGATGACGACGCCGTCGCACCGGTATCTCTCCGCTTCCGTATTTCGTCCTTCGTGGAACGCTCAGTATTCGCTCGTCACAGGACCTCTACTCTCCACGTACGTTCGCCGAACAGTGACGAGAGAGAGGCCCGCAGGAGACACGCCGGCGAATTACTTGTCAATTAGGCCACGTGTGGCGCTATTGGGTGTCAGGGACGTCGTGCGGTCTTGTTAATCCGGCCGGCGCGGGTCTTCCCGATTTTTCTTTGTCCCCGTATCTTTTCTTCGCGGGGATCGGGATGTTTCCTCTCGGGTCACCGAGGTTGATTTGGCTGGACAGCGTACAGCGGACCCGTTCCCGCTTCCCGGGGCGTCGGATGTCCTCCTCGTCGAGTTCTTGATCGATTTTGGATCGCATCCGGCCCCGGGCGCGGGGTTTGCAGTGGATCTCGCGCCGTCGCTCCACTGTGGGGCTCCTGCGCGTGTTACACTCGGAGTGGCCTTCCCCATGTGATCTCCTCGGTTTCTGTGGGATGGAAGGTCTCTTTTAAAGGGCGGCAGCGTCGGTTTCTTTTAGGGTTTTATTACATAATTATTTACTGTCGCATCTCACCTAGCGTGCTCCTTGTAGGATGCGGCCTTCTCTCGTCCTGGCTTCTTTAATTGTCTCGTCTCCGCCTCCGGATGGGATCTCGTCTCATTTCCTCCAGCCGCTTCTTATCGCTAATTACTCAAACTTATCTTATTTATACTAGGGTTGTGCACGTCGATTTCGATTAACCGGTTATAATCGATTATGACCTTTCGACTTCGATTATTTTGTAATCAACGATTGCATCTCAACTATAATCAAAAAGTCGATTATTGCTTGTCGATTTTCGATTATTTTGATAAAATTCCAGGTTGATTAAAAACAGAATTGTAGGAAAAATGGCTAATATTATTGCGCGGTAGCAGAGACATCTATTGATGTCTGGTTATTTTTACATCAGTCAGGCGCAGTGCGGCAGCTCGCGGGATATGGCAGCACTGTTGCGCTACCCGCTAGTCACGTGTCGAACAAATGCCAACGAAAGTTTCGCGCGGTGCATGCATGAACATGAACAGGCGGCTGGCTGGTCAGTGAGAAATGAGAAAGCTTCTTGTGAATACTAGATCAACATTCATCGAGTGCTATTTGTGATAGCGTTCGTTTTAGCAATTTCAGTATCGTGGTTAGTATCGGAATGGCGCCAAGCAGTGCCGTTTGGCTATATTGTACGAAGAATAAGGGTTCTCAAAAAGCAACGTGCAATATCTGCAAAAAAAGCTTCTCATTCTTGGGTAGCACATCAACACTCATTACCCATTTAGAGAAATTGCACAAGATTTCGATACCGAAATTGACATCTAAAAGTGTCAAGCGAAAGCGAGATCAATCAGAAGATGGAAGTAACCTTGATGATTCTCCTCTTGTTGATGTAAACAAAGTAAGTTGCGTCTATGTCTATGCTCGTTTTTAATATTATAATTTGACATCGAGTCTCAAATCTTGGGCTGTATAGTCAGGAAATTTGATCGATTTGATGACGAGTCAAAGTTTTGCTCGGCCACATTCTTGAATTTAAAATGCATCTCTTGCTTATCATTGTTAATAGAATGCCGGCGGGATGTATCAGAGTGATACGCAATCTGCTTCTACTAGTAAACCGCAATCAGATAAATGCATGGCACGTCGTGGGACACTCGAGGATAGTTGGAATGAAATGAATTCTTTCCAAGGTTATTTGCAAACATCTAGTAAACTTTTGTCTGCACGCACGTGTGCGTGTGTGTGTAAATATGTATGTAAGTGCATGTGTTTGCGCGCGCATGTGTGTTTCGTGATGATTGTTGAGTTCAAAGTACTGAGTACTGGCACCATTTTATGGTTGTAAGATTTTTCCTTATTTATTTCAGAAGGTGGAACGAGATATAAGGAGGTTACAGACGCTATGTTATTTATGATTGCTCACGATAACATGCCGCTTCGAACTCCTGAAAGAACGGGTTTCCGTGTGTTCTGCAAGCGCCTGAATCCTCGTTATCGCGTGCCTTGTGAAAATACAACAACAAAAGCACTACATATAAAGTATCTGAAACTTCGCGATCTTATCAAAGAAGAATTGGGAAAGACTGAAAATGTCACCTTGACTCTCGATATTTGGACGAATAAGCATACTGTCCAAAGTTTTTTGGGAATTACAGCTCATTTTATGAAAGGTTAGTTCTTCTCCTCAAATGTATTGGCTTTATTTTGTAGAAGGTTAGCTGCCACCAGTTTAAATTTTTTTCTCGCGCAATTTTTATTCTTATTTTTTGTATTTCAGAATCCCAAATGCGTTCCATTGAATTGACGGCAAAGCTCTTGACAGGACGGAAGACAATAGAAAATCTAAAAGAGGTAATTGAAAGCTGCTGCAACGAATGGAATATGAATTCTGAAAAAGTTATAGCAGCTGTAACCGATGGAGGGCAGAACATAAAGGGTGCTGTCAAAGCCGTTTTTGGGGAGACCAAACACATCTCGTGTTTCGGTCATATACTGAACTTGATAGGAACTAAAGCTATTGGTCTGTATGATAAAAAAACTCGTCCATCAGAAATTGAAGATTCTGAAGTGGATCCTGATGTACCCGAGCGGGAGTCAGACATTGATGATGAAGAAGACATCACAGTGGAGGCGAGAGGAATGCAAACATCTGGTTCTTGCAATAATATCTCAGGTATTTCCGCTGTACACGTAGCACATTACCATAAAATAAAGATTTTTTAATATTTTTTATACTGATAATTTTTAAAAATGAATAATTTAAATATTATAAAATAAAATAATATAAGATCTCTTATTAATTAGGGGTATTGCTCGCAGACCTCTTGAGAAAAGTTAAGAAAATTGTCACTTTCTTTAAACATAGCGAAATAGCCACTTCTGAATTAATGAAGATTCAAATGGAGGGTGCCAATGAGAAAGAAAATAAAGCTCTGAAATTGATTCAAGAGTGTCGCACGCGCTGGAACTCTGCATATGAGATGGTTGAACGTTTCCTTCAACTTTCTGACTTCGTCGCTCGAGCAATTATGAAGGTACAGAGAGAAAAATCAGCAAGAAAAAAACCTCCCAACATGCTAACTATCGAGGAACTCGAAACGTTAATAGAGGTGCGGGACCTCTTAAAACCTCTAGCTCAAGCTACTGCCGAAGTTAGTACGGAAAAAACCGTTTCAATCAGCAAAGTTATTCCACTCGTAAATCTGATGAAGAAGGTACTGAGATCAATTTTCGCTTCCTGTATTTATGTTTGAAAGATTCCGATGTAAACTCATATTCTGAATATGTGCGTGAGATTATCATTTCGAGTATTTGATTAGGTGGTCTTATAAAATTAATTTTCTTGATTCATATTTAGCTCATTCATATTTATTGATAATGTATCAGCTTGACATTATCGGTACCACTGACAAGTAACACTACCCAACTGATACTCACCGATTTGAATGAAACTTAACATACTTATTAAACACCGAAAAATATTAAATACGTGTTTTTTTGTTTCGGCTAAACACGCTTTTTAGGGGTAGAAAGCACCCCTCAACCCCTGGAGGTGGAAACAGTTATGGCTAATTATTTCTGAAACGATACATTTTCTGAAAAAAGTGCTTAGGACCAAAGTTGTAGAGTTCAAAGTGATGCACTTGATGGCGACCTTGAAGTCGACCTTGAGGTCGATTTTCAAGGTCAATTAAATTTGGAAATAATTAGCCGTTGCCGGACTTTGACCACATCCTGTATCTATAATCAGTAATTTTATGCGTTGACTTTAAATCTGTCTTCAGAATTGATTTGTTGCGTTATTTTCCTAAAAAAAGAAAAAAAACCTGACGTAATGGGAAAATAGGCGCAAATTTATAGAAAAAATAAGAAGGAGAAAAAAGTTTTGTAAGTAACTTCAGAATAGAAGTAAAGATAAGAAAACATAAAATGTCACTCTAATTATAAGTTAAACATTACCTTCATGCTATATTAGAAATTTTCAAATTTTTTAAAATTTTTATTGCTACTCTGGAGTTATCCACAATATCTTTTACTCTTTATTTTGTATTAGGATTTCATTCGGACATATGATCAATTATTATTTTCCCGACTGTCGTTGAGCAAGCATTTTCCAAAATTACTTCTTGATCACTTATTTGCTATGAGCTATCTTGCTCGTGAATTTCGTTCGAATATACCTTCAATTATCATTTTCACATCTGTACTTGGGCGAGTGTTCATTGTTTATAGTTTTACGTCAATTGTTCTTACGACTGCTGTTTCTCGTGAATGTTTTCAAAATTCTTTCGGAAAGTATTTACTGCAAGTACTTTTCCATCATTTGTTCCCACGACTATTTTTTGTGTTAATTTCATTTAGGCTTACAATCATAAACTCTGCTTTCTATGAATTTACTTTGAATATCTGTTATAATATTATTAAAGCATTGTTAATCTGTAAAATTTCATAATGTCATTAAACCCAAAAAATATTTTAAAGATATTATGCCTCACTTTCGAGGACCCAGTGTACAATATAGAATCTAGAATAACAGATGAAGAAAGATCATTCGCTTCTCAACTTGCAGATTTGATAAAAGACGCTATCAATTTTGATATATTTAAAGAGACTTATGATACTTTGAACTGTACTGATGCTAGTGTGATTCCTGATGCTGTTTTAGTTGAAGACAATCCAGAAGATGTTTCGGAAGTTATGCAAGACAATACAAAATTCAGAGAAATTGTAGACATTGATTATAAGAAGAGAGTAATTGAATTTTGGCGATCTGGACAAAAGAAAAGAAGGAATATAGAATCAGTTAAAAACCGATTTAAGAAAGTTATAAATGTAACACAATTGTACCGATGGGAAGCACAAGTTGCTGAGGGTGGGTCAAGGACTGATAAATTGTTATATATCTCTCAATACGTTCTAGAACAATTTAACAGTGCATCTGATCGAAATCTACCCATTCACGATTTAGATCTAAAGAGATGGGCCTTGAAAGCAAGAGAGGTAGTTCATTTGCCTTCTCAATTATTTACGGCTTCATCAAAATGGATACACAACTTTAAAATACAACATGGTATTGTTTCAAGAAAAATAAATAAATTCGTGACACAAGCGCATATTTTAAATAAAGCAGAACTATTGGAACAATCTTCCAATTATGTGAGTCAAGTTAAACTAGAGATAGGCTTGCTAGGAACAGCAAACGTTTACAATTCAGATCAATCAGGGTTCAATTTGGAAACACATGCTGGTCGTACATTAGCCTCAAAGGGTTCTTTGAAAGTGGAGTGTCTTGCTCAATCTTTGAATTCCTTGACTCACAGTTACACAATACAACCTTTAATATCTGCCGATGGTATCTTGAAATCCCCCTTATTAATAGTTCTGCAAGAAACAAGTGGCCGTTTCGGATAATACAGAAGTCAATGTACAAAGCAGATAATATCCTCGTTTTTGCCACAAAATCTGGAAAATTGACATCCGACATTGTTATTAAATGGTTTGAAGATGTCTTCTTGCCTAATGCTGACAAGAAGTCTATTTTGTGTTTGGACTCTGGACAAACAGAAAAGAAATTTGAAAATATAGACAAGGATAATAAAGAAGTAAAAATCCCTACAATTCCTGCGGGAACAACTGGCTTCACTCAATGATATTGAGTGAACTCTACAACTTTGGTCCTAAGCACTTTTTTCAGAAAATGTATCGTTTCAGAAATAATTAGCCATAACTGTTTCCATCTCCAGGAGTTGAGGGGTGCTTTCTACCCCTAAAAAGCGTGTTTAGCCGAAACAAAAAAACACGTATTTAATATTTTTCGGTGTTTAATAAGTATGTTAAGTTTCATTCAAATCGGTGAGTATCAGTTGGGTAGTGTTACTTGTGAGTGAGCAAATTATACGCATTTATTTTGTTTCTCAAACAGAAAATTCCTCTTTCCATAGAAAATTCAAAATTTCTCCGCTGCAAGCCCTATTGGATTCAATTTAAAAGAGCAACTTCTCCTAGATATAAGACATCACTTTGGCAAGATTGAGTTCGTAAAGACTTATGCGGTGGCAACCTTGATAAATCCGAGATTCAAGAAACTTCCGTTCTCATATTCGTGCTGTTGCTGATGCTGTTTCATACACAAGTGAGTGATAAACTGTAAAATTATAACTAATTATTTGTGAACATTCTATTTTATTTAATTATATATTTATGCATTCCAAATAAAATTTCGACTACAACTCCACATGCATTTTCAGGCGAATTAATAAGGATGAAAATGGGAGCGAATGCTGCTAACGAGATGTGCGAGAACGCTGCTGCTTTGCCTTCACCTGAATCTTCAATGAATGACGATGACTTGTGGAACAGCTTAGACACTGAAGTGCGTGCCAACCGACAAGCACGTCAAAGTTGACCTCCACCCGCTGGAACGCCTAGTGAACTATCACGCTATTTGGATTTACCCAACTGTGATCGCAGAAAAGTGTCGAATCCTATAATTGAATTGGAGTCCATTAAAGGAACATATCCTCTTGTCCATCAAGTTGCTTGTGATGTTCTTCCCATTGTTGCTACATCAACACCTTGCAAGAGACTGTTCTCTCACGCTGGTATCATTTTGAGCCAATTCCGTAGCAGGCTGCTAGGAAAGCGCTTGGATGAATTAGTTTTTTTAAGGTCAATTGACGAAGAGTGTTGGTTCAAAGTTTAGTAAAAACTAAATTATTTTATTTATTCATAACCAAAGATTTGTTTTTTGTTTAATTATCTGATGTAACATGTGATTTAAGTGAGCATTTTAAACAGTTTCTAGTCTTAGAAAATAATGTTATATTAATGTGATATGATACATTTGAGTAATATAAAATGTATTTGTAAGTTACTTTAGATAAGAAAGTTATATCAATATATATAAATAAAATGATTTTCTAGTCATACATATTTGTTTCATTATATTAAGGATTTTTATTCAAGCAATCCTCTTCGCCTTATCTAATAATACTCATTTTTTTCTTTATTCCAAAGACTTGATATGCGTATTCTCACTTTTTTCATAATTAGGGGAATATTCGACTATAATCGATTATAACCGATTATAGCAGACCGATTAATCGATATAATCGATTATCCAGTTCCGCATAATCGAAAAGTCGATTAATCGATTATGCGTTTTGTGTGCACAACTCTAATTTATACTAAGCGGAATAAGGACAGCGGAATCGCGTCCGATTCCGCTCCTGGTCCGCTCGCTCTCTCTCTTCCTTTATACGGGAGGAGAGCAGAGATCTCTGGAACCCTCCCGACCGGGCCTTTCGGCTCTTGTGACGGACAATCAACAAAAATGTCACGTCACAATATATAAATAAATAATCTATTCGTTAAAATATATTTTAATTTTCCATATTTACCACAAAAATAAACAGTTCAAGTGTGATTAAATTGGTAATTAAGTGTTTAAATATTTGTTCGAGATCGAACCATAGCCGCGCTAAACACGATTAAAGTCTTGCTCTAGCTTAGCTAATCGGACCGCGCTTTGTTAGTCGCGCTCACCAATAAGAGTATCGATAATCGAACGGTACAGCGCAGCAGTGTCACCCGAGGGAGAAATAAATATTTATTTAATTCTGACAATAATATTCTAATTCTAACGGCTCTTGAAAAAACAAAGATCCGGAAACTCGTCATCTTTCGAGAGGAGACGAGAATCTTCTGGAATAACTATACTATATATAGTCTCCCTCGGAGGACCTCCGGCACTCGATCCTGAGCTAGTGATAGTGTGTGTGTTTGATAATTCTAATCGATAGTCGCTTTTTCTTTCGTGCACTATTAGTTTTTTTTAAAAAGAGTGATCGTATAATGGGTAAAACTGATCGTAGACGCATCGTACCAAAAGATGAATTTGTTAATATAATTATCAAATATAAAAATGACATTATTTGTAAAAATAATAAAAAAATAGTCTCGAAAATGTGAAATTTGGGAGAAAATTTCTAAAGAGTTAAACAACGCTATAAAACCTCTGTCATTATACAGCAAAGTGGCAAATAACAGAGATGATATACGAACAAAACTTGGGATCCCTGTAAATAAGGTATGTAAGGTAGAATATACCGTGCGTAATCCACTTGTTGCGATCATCTAAGTTATGATGTTACAAACAAAAATAACCGAATATTTCGCATAATAGAAGTATCCATTATCGCATAAGAGAAATTCGGCATGTCAGTCGGCAGACCAGTCTAAGAACAAGCGTGTACATTTTACTTTACATAATTCTGCAATAATTGATTTTCCTTCCATCAGGTTCTCTACACTGTAACGACACCCCCGCGTCATTCCCGACCGTCCACCCGTCGGAAGGCTGCGCTCGGCGAACACCGGCCGGGCAGGGCAGCAGGCGCCGAGCGCCAAAAATTAATCAAACCGTTAAACGGTTAACCGAAAACGGCCTCGGGAACGAAGACGCCCGACACGCGCCGTAACAACCCGATTACTACTTCCCCCTCTCCTTCTCCTTCGATCCGGCATCCGGCCCCGTATAAAAAGAGAGCTCGCGATAAGAGCTCTCTCAGATACCGTTCCGACTCCGCCGTATCACCGAATCCTCCAAACCGAAGAATAGAGATCGAGGTAGACGCTTTCGCTGCCTCTGCGAAGATAGTCTTCGCACTCCAACTTCCGGTTTCCGAAAACCTACGAACCTATGTATCCGAGGTAGACGGGTCCGCTGCCTCTCCCGAGATTGTCTCGAGATACATAAATCCCGTCTCTCGCACCAAGCGCATCGGCGGCAGTTAGGTAGAGCTCCGCCACCTTTGCCGAGATTTCTCGGCCGCCGTTGCATTCCCACCTCGCGCGCTCACAAGCGAATTAGTGGACGGCCGTGGAACGCCGTCCATACGATATCCGCGAACCGGTGCGGATCTCCGCGCCACGGAACACACCGCGCGACGCCCGCCACGCAATTATAAGCGTGTCGTTCGACCGCGCTCTCTTCGATATATCGAAGAGAGCGGCCGCTCTCGCCTGACGCGGTTTTTCTGTACGCGCTGACGCACGCACCGGCAAAAACTCCGGCCGCTCCTCGCGTCACGCCGACACCCGCGCCTAGCTGTAGTGTAAACACGACCGAGTCACGAGCCGACACCGATACACACCACCGTACGATTCGATACAAACAGATACACACACACACACACCGCGGCGATTTAAAACCCGAGATACCGCTGTCAGCTGATCGCAAGACATATACAAACGCGTGCGACATACACACATACCATCACACCATCCATACACGCCAACTTGTACATAACTACACATACATGTAATAAAGTTCGTTTTTATTTAATTATAATTACCGCGTTCGCTGTCTCACCCTTCACGAGCCCTGATCCCGACTGCGTTATCCCGAGCTCGCGAAAGGCACCGTTACAACACTGATCACAATGTGATAACAAATCTCATGTCCGACACCGAAACTGGTGCAACAGCGCAAATTGATGTGCCAAATATTCAAAATATCAGGTCAACAGATGATGACGTAGCGTTTATGATAGAAGAGCAGAATAAAAAAATCACAATGCTAGAAGCGGAACTCAAAAGAGTTAATAATTTAAAAGTGCAAGAGCAGCAAGCACTTGGTAAGGAAGCTACATAAAGTGAGCAAAAAATATTAGTACTAATTATCAGAATTGATGATATTATTAGATATAATCAAAATAATCTTAATTATTATAATTGCCTGTTAAACAATATAAAAATATAGACTGAATTAATATTTAGCTCAGCAAATAATTTTGTTACAAACGCAAGTCAAAACGTTAAATTTGAAACGGACTGAGCTGCAAAAAACTGTACATGATTTGCAGGTAATTAAAAATATTCTATATCAAATTTCTTCTTGACACTTTATTCAGAAGATATATTAATTACAAGAAATTGGTCTAGAGATAAGATTTTCATTATATACATAATTATTATTTGTAGAACAAATTAGATCAATTGGAGACCAAGAGGGACATAGCGCTGAATGAAAAATCTAATTCAATTACATCGAAATTACCCGATAATAAATCGGAACCGGTTAAGAATATCCCATTCACGCATCAATCGAGAGACGATGAACTATAAATAAGGTAAAATTGCCCATATATATATATATATATATATATATATATATAGTTATACATTTATAACAAACATCTAAATCTTTTTGAAAATTATTAAAATTTGGCGAGAATTTTCTTCCACTATACTTTAACATCAACAAAATAACATCGTCTAAATAAAGAAGCCAATAAACATATTATTGCGTAATTCATTTTTAAGAGACAAATCGAAACATCTCGAAACAAAATGTTTTTTAAGCCAATTAATGTTGTACAATTCGTTCATTAGTATATACACTCGTAGAAAAAATTATCGCAACACGTAATTAATATCAAAATTTAGCATAAATTCAAATAAGCGTATCTCCGCGAAAAATTGTCGTATTTCAAAAATTTTTTTTTTGTTTTAAAGGGTAAAGTCTCTACTTTAAGGAACTTTCGTTCGATTTTGATTTTATTCTCTCCCCCTTTCTCCATCCCTTTAAAAGGGAGGATGTTTTTTTTTCAAAAAATTGCATTGTTTGACGAACTCTATGGAGTGTACTAAATTTTTTTCGCAAATATCATCATAACTATCGTAAAATATGGACTTTTCTCTACAAATTTAAAAAAAAATTGAATACCGTACGATTTTTTTTCGCGAAGTTACAGCATATCAAAGTTACCTATGCATTATTGCCTATATAAATATTTAATTACCGCCAACATTAGCATTACCCGATGGACACTACGGGGAGGTTGCTGGTCGGATTTTGCCCATCGTGTGTGTGTGTGTGTGTGTGTGTGTGTTGGGGCAGGGATATATGTGTTCGTATATAAAATTGTATATTTCTGCCTCGTCTTCGGATGACCTCTTGCAGGCGTTCACGCATATTAATGCAGGCTCTAATTGTGGCTTGCAGAATTTCGAACCATATTCGATGTAGGGCTGCTTCCAATTGCTGGAAATTGGTTGGTAGTCTTTCAAAATCATGCAGCCATCTTCCCATAAAAGGTCATCCGAAGACGAAGCAGAAATACACTATTTTAAATACGAACATATATCCCTGCCCCAACACACACACACACACACACGCACACACACGCACACGCACGCACGCACACACACACGCACGCACACACACACACACACACGCACGATGGGCAAAATCCGACCAGCAACTTCCCCGTAGTGCCCATCGGATAATGCTAATGTTGGCGGTAATTGAATACATAGGCAAAAATGCATAGGTAACTTTGATATACTGTAACTTCGCGAAAAAAAATCGTACGGTATTCAATTTTTTTTTAAATTTGTAGAGAAAAGTCCATATTTTACGATAGTTATGATGATATTTGCGAAAAAAATTTAGTACACTCCGTAGAATTCGTCAAACTATGCAATTTTTTGAAAAAAAACACATCCTCCCTTTTAAAGGGATGGAGAAAGGGGGAGAGAATAAAATCAAAATCGAACGAAAGTGCCTTAAAGTAGAGACTTTACCCTTTAAAACAAAAAAAAAATTTTATGAAATACGATAGTTTTTCGCGGAGATACGCTTATTTGAATTTATGCTAAATTTTGATATTAATTACGTGTTGCGATAATTTTTTTGACGAGTATACTTTAGTTTCATACATTAAAGGACAAGAGAAAAGGAAAATTTTCAATTATAACCACATTATCATCATTATCGTTTCTTTATTATCAACATACACCTGATCATCGATTACACAACAACAATGCCAGTACATTACCACTTCCAAAAAGACACACCAATGATAAATACGCTATAATCAATCAACGGCGCAAGATCATTCCGAGGCATATCAAAACTCGGTAAAACTTCAGTGTATTACACTGATAGAAAATAAGTATATCAAATCAACTGCAAGAAATTTAGTGCTATGACAAATATCAGCCGAAGAAGAACAAGAATAAGAAATGATATCATCTCACAACCTTATCCACAAAACCTCAGCCGATGATCAAAACAAACAACACGAAGCGCAATACACCAACAACAATAACCAAACCAGCAGTAAACAGCAGTCAATGAACGGAGGAATGAGTATGTTAATAAAACATACCTAGTCGAAGGAGGGGGACGAGCAGTGGTCCCCAGACGGACGGAAGAGTAATAAAAGGAAGAAGCGAACTTATCTGGCATAGAGAAACTGGCATCCCATCGTAAACGAGGATCAGGTAGTCAAAATTATATAACATCATTTCATGTATAAACGAAGCAAGATTTCGAGATGTTGCCACCTGCGATAGCCCTGCTGATAAAAGATAATATGTATAAATGTAGAGAATGTCCACCATCAACTTGGCCCCTGAATGCATACGAGCTCGTAGAGCGTAAAGATTTATACTTAAACAAATTAAAGCATTTACGACCATCGTGGAAATTACCATATGTCTACGCTGAAACGAGATTCTGAGAAGGATGAACAAGTAGAAGACGGCATGGAATTCGATGATACGGTATATATATACATTTTTTATGATATCTAATTTTGATCTTCTTTACACAGAATGTTTCGAATATGTAGCTGGTATCTTTATAATGAGTGTTGGAGTTCCGGACAGTAAGCGAACGAATAGTTCTGATTAAACTGAATGGAAAGCCACGCAATCTGAATGTTATACAAGTATATGCCCCAACGAGCGCCGCAGACGAAACAAAGGTGGACGAATTCTATGCCAAGCTAGAAACTACCATCCAGAACATACCGAGCAGAGAGATAACTATAATATGTGGTGACTTTAACGCAAAAATTGGGAAAGCCGCGTAAGATGAAAATCTAAAAGACGTACTCGGGGAATATGGCATAGGCGACAGAAACGAGAGAGGCGATAGTGTTACGTCCTGTGGACTCCACGATTCTTTTCTTTCAAAGAATGCAAGGCGATGATTGAAAAATCACAGGCGTGGGAATAAGACTATGATCTGGCAGGCGAAGCAGCTGACCGGAGACGGTTAATCGTAAAAATAAAAATAAAAAAAAAAGGAGAGATACATACCAGATGTAACTCGCGGTGTCTGAAATTCTCGCTTTGACTAGTTGACAACTCGCGCTTGAAAAGCAATAAAAATCTTTCTTTTAAAGGAAAATTTTACTTAAAAAGCAATAAAAACTTTTTAGAAGGAAATCTCCACTTGAAAATCAATAAAAATTTAGAAGAAAACTTCCACTTGAAAACGAATAAAATTTTACCAGACTAACAACGATAACCGAATCCAAACAAATGCCGCCTGACAGATCACCGAGATAATCTCGAGAGGATAATAAAAATATAAACCTCAACAAATTCTCCATTGGTCAAAACCTAGGGCCCTAAACAAAAGCCCTGACCAATCCCGATAAACTTTTAAAGTCAAGAGACGCCTCCGGGACTGAAAGGGCGTCATTGAAAAATTTCCTATTCGTCAGGAAATGTTAACAAACTAACGGGAAGGAGGAGCAAGAAGGTTTATATACCCGCGATATCCCTCGAGAGATTTAGATTTTTAGTCCGAACTTTCGAGCGCAGTTTGCCGTGTATAAGCTATCCGAGATCATATCTAGACTCTTCGGACCTTTATACTTTCAATTTCGAAATCCGCTTTCAACTCGAATTTCGACGTTCGTTAGAGTGCAAGTGAAGAAAAAACATAGTGGAAGTCCGGAAGACCACACCAGACTAGAACCCTGCAGCAATTAACAACGCACTCTACTAACAGTAAGTCAAGACACACATATATGTATATAACAAAGGAAAAAGATAAAGTACAATTTTCACCCCGTATCAAAATAATTCTTGGATTTAAGATAAAGCCATCTTCTTTATCTCCTTTTGCGCAAGTGCTATCAATCCAACTCTAAACCTTCTTCTCCCTCTCTCTTTCATCCCGAAAAATCACTCAGGATTTCCCGTGATAACGGCGAGATCCGTGATTTCATCCATCTCCAAAAATCACTCAGGATTTCCCGTGATAACGGCGAGATCCGTGATTTCCTTCACCC
Organism: Prenolepis imparis; assembly: GCF_030444845.1. NCBI lineage: Eukaryota > Metazoa > Arthropoda > Insecta > Hymenoptera > Formicidae > Prenolepis > Prenolepis imparis. The sequence continues at coordinate 1,258,456 of NW_028141168.1, forward strand.
CGAAAATCACTCAGGATTTCCCGTGATAACGGCGAGATCCGTGATTTCCTTCACCCCGAAAATCACTAAGGATTTCCCGTGATAACGGCGAGATCCGTGATTTCCTTCACCCCGAAAATCACTCAGGATTTCCCGTGATAACGGCGAGATCCGTGATTTCCTTCACCCCGAAAATCACTCAGGATTTCCCGTGATAAAGGCGAGATTCGTGATACCATACCTTTCCCCTATCCAACATTATCCAGTCTCTCTCTCTCTCTCTCTCTCTCTCTCTCTCTAGAATACTACAAGCGCAAGGAATAAGAAATAAAATTAATAACGACAGAATGAAACGAGAATAGTATTCCAAGAATTATTTCGAAATTGCACTCGATCGCCTCGATCTATTTTTCTTATCGTTCGTCATTTTTAGTGGACGACTTAAGAAAGCGGACTTCGAGAGCTGGGACAAAGCATGCGCGAAATCGTCGGAATCGACGCCTGAGACAAGAAGTGGCTCGGGCTACGGCCTATTCATTCCCGGACGATAGTCCAACTCAAGAATTATTAGAGCGCCTAATTATAGAACACATTAATATAATAAATAAACACCGCGGAAATAGGAACCCTGACACTCCCCTTGACCCTCTGATTTCCTCTCCAGAGCCATCGCACATTCCATCTTCTGCACCTCAGAACCACCCTCCCTCTCCTCATCTCAATCATTCTCCCTCCCCCTCACCACTTAATATAGAGTGTGACGAAGGTTGCACTTGCCAAGAGGCAGCAGAAATCCCCTTCCTTTATAACGAGGCCTACTCCTTTTTAAGGAGACACATCGGGCAAATTCCATTCCAACGCGAAGACGAATGTTATAGATGGCTCCTTTCTAATTTCCCTATACTAGAGCTCCCACTCCCAGAAGGTGTTTACACCTGCGGGCCAGACGTTCCCGATGAAGAGCAGTTCATGAGAATTGTAGCGGGAAGTCTCCCCGGCGCCCTCATCCCTATGTTTACCCCTATCCATCCCAACCCCATCGGATTCCCCGTCGATATCCTCCGCGCTTTCCTTTTCCCTTCCACCGTCGAAATTACCGAACTTTCTTAACCTAGAATTCTCTCTTACACGCACACTACATGGACACTATTTTTATATACCTATTATCATTTAGATTATTGTAACCACCAATCGGGACCCTAAAATTTAAACAATAACTCTTACCCCTTTCTGCCCCGATTGAAGACCTCCGTACTAATGTATCACCCGCGACACATACACATACATTCACTCTTCATTAGCAACTAAGTCCGTCAATAATATTATTATGTATATAAATTCTTTCGTCTTTATATTAGGAATAAATTTATAAATTTCAACATAAATGATTTTCATTTATTAATAACCCGTTCCCACTCATTCCCGTAAACCAGGATCGCACAAGGTCCCATCCTGCGTAAAAGAGATTAAATTCTCTTGCCAAAAAGGGACCACCGAGCGAACGGCCCTTTAAATAGAGTAAGAGCGACCCTTGCGGTCGTTGACCTATTTGGGCCCAGACGTTCGTTCGGGTCGAACAGACGGATAGTCTGCCGTCGTTCAAAAAGATAAATTTAGTTACGTCCTTCCTTTCGACTCTTCCTTCCTTGAGTCTGGACGTAACAATAGACTAATAGAATTTGCCATTAATAACAACTATTCTATTATGAATACTAGGTTCAAGCACCATATACGCAGACTCTACACCTGGAGGAGCCCGGCAGACAATGCAAGAAACCAAATTGACTTCATTCTGACCAACACACGTTGGAAATCTTCAGTCAGAACGGCAAGGAGTTTACCAGGAGCGATATGTGGATCGGATCACAATCTTCTGACGGCAAAAATGAGACTTAAACTCAAGGCATCGTCCAAGTACACCTATCCTAAGGAACTGGTAGTGAGGAATGAAGGGGAGCTTCTTGCGGAGACGGACAGAATTAGGGAGACCATAACTGATTCTACAACCCCCTAAGAAATATGGGAGATGTTTAAACAGGGCATAACAGAAACGAAAATAACCCCGAAGACAGGCAAACAAAGCGAAAACATTGGATATCGGACGAGACGCTGGAGGTCATCGAGGAAAGAAGACATCTCCAACATAAAGGAACACAGACAGAGGAGGAGAAAGAGAAACTACAGTTGCTTAACAAAAATATAAAGCGCAGATGCAAGACAGACAAACAACATTATTATGCACAGATATGTAAAGAGGTAGAATATATAACGTAAACAACCAACTGTCTTCAAGAAAATCAAGACCATAACAAAAGAATTCAGACCCAAGTCTTGGGCTATGGAAGATCAGACGGGGACCCTAAGAACAAACATAGATGAAATTGCAGAGATTTGGGGATCATACTGCCAAGAGTTGTACAGAGATGAACAACACCAGGAGCACAGAGAGAGGGAAGAAGACGTGCAAGAAGAACCTAATAACTCGAAAGCGAAATAGAAGCAGCATGCAAAAAACTCAAGCTAAATAAAGCACCAGGCCAGGATCTAATAACAGCGGAAATGCTAAAAGCCACAAAGAACGCTGGAATAAAAATGCTCCACCTACTGTGTAATAAAGTATGGCACAGTAGACAATGGCCCACTGACTGGAAACGATCGAGATTGTTCAAAAACCGAATGTAAGCGATGCTCGTTTTTTATATGATCAGCGAGTGTATTTGTGCATGATATTATGCCCAAGAACAGTGGCACTTCCCGTAGCCAGAGGCATGTTTACATTGAGAACTTCCACACCACTAATAACAGATAAAATATCCATTCCACCGTTGTGTTTAACAGGTATTATGTTTATATTATATGCTATAGATTAATTTTAAATTTATTTTCTTAAATACCGTATTCTCTTCAGACAGAGAATGGTGATCTTTTTACATCATATATCTGCGCTTAAAAATTATCGATTGCAGGCCTCTCCAATTTCATCAATATCTTTTTGTCAAGCTTGTCATCACTTTCTTGAACATCATCGATACAATTTCCAGCAGGTACAATTAATTGTACCTATATTCCATTCTCTTTTTCGTAAAATATGATAGAAAAAGCTCCACATAACATATACCAGCCATAGTAACGATAACTCTAAATAAAATAAGCCAAAAAAATTAATAAGTACAAATTAGAAATAAATAATAACAGCAGCGAGAAAAGGACGAAAGACTAAAGGAAGGGGTTTTGGAGGTCGCCTTTTCTTTCCTCCTTTTCTACAAAACACACAAAAGATAATTAGAACCTCAAAGAAACACATTAAACAAAAATAGAATTAAATGTGGGTCTTTCAAACCAGTAAGTCGTGGCAAGAAAAGAATCGAAATGTCCCTCATAAATTCTTCTTGCAAATGTTGTGTTTTTACACCCCTAACATTTGTCTAAGGCGGGAGGTGTTACGCCCTACGGACTCCACGATTTTTTTCTTTCCCACGATCCAGACAAAGTTTGTTGTTAGCAAAAAAAAAGAGATAATAATAATCTCAGCGGCACGTATATAATAAAACGAACCGTGCCCAACGAAACGAACAGCTGCGAATATCACAAGCAATCGATAAACATTATAAAATAGGTGAATTAAAAAGACCGGACGGCAAAAACGCGCCGAAAGTAAAATTTCCTTTAGGAGGAAATTTGAAAAACAAACAATAAAGAAAATGTGCGAACTAAGATAGCACTACCGCAGATATTCTCGCGACGACCAATAAAGATTATAAGAGATGCCACACGCATCGCTCCCACGGCACACAAGAACCAAACTATACGTGAGGGCAATAAAACAGCAAAACGTCGATAAAAGACGGCACTAACAAACACCAAATATCGCGATATACGCTGAAAAAAACTAACAACAAACTTCGCCCCGATATTAGGAAAATCTCGAGATACTCCCGTCTTTGGGAAGCGAGCTGCGATTCGTAAACGCCTGCAATAAACTTCCGATTCGTAGACCTTAGCAACGCACCTTATAGAAGGGGAAGGAAAAATATTTAAAAATGCAATTACGAGTTTCTATTCGCGGGATTTTGTTAAGAGGTCGGAACGGAGGGCGTAAACCAAAAAACGGGATATAAACGCGAATTTCACAGCGGAGCGACACTTACCGTGTTCATGAAAACACCGTCAGGTTCTATTCACGTACAATTCGAAAATTGTAATTCGCGAGTGGTAATAAGTGCGGTTGATCACATACAAGACCAACCAGAGCCAGAGCCAGAGCCAGAGCCAGAGCCAGAGCGAGAAACAAACGAAAAGAAATATACAACGCTCACTACACGTAGTAAGTCTATTTTTCATCTCACATTACTAAAAGGAGTTCTTGGACAAATAATATTATTTAATGTCCAGAGAAGTTCCCCTTATTGCCGTCGGGTTCCCTGCATAATTGCAGTGAGAGCCCCTGATTTCACAGGTTCCCTGTGTAATTGTAGCGCGAGCCTCTAATTTCGCGGGTTCCCTGCGTAACTGCAGAGTGAGCTCCACGACCTCTCCTCATGTTGCGGGTTCCCTGCGTAACTGCAGAGTGAGCCCCACGACCTCTCCTTATCTCGCGGGTTCCCTGCGTAACTGCAGAGTGAGCCCCACGACCTCTCCTTATCTCGCGGGTTCCCTGCGTAATTGCAGAGTGAGCCCCACGACCTCTCCTTATCTTGCGGGTTCCCTGCGTAACTGCAGAGTGAGCCCCGCGACCTCTCCTTATCTCGCGCATTCCCTGCGTAACTGCTGAGTGAGCCCCACGACCTCTCCTTATCTCGCGGGTTCCCTGCGTAACTGCAGAGAAAGCCTCCCCTGACTTCCCTCACCATACTGACGAACAGAATTATAGAGGTGCAAACTTTTCAATTATATATATATATTAAATAAATATTAAATTTATAAAAAACATATATTGAGTAAATATTATATCCAAGAACTCCCTCGAAGACTCGCTTCTTATCATTGTCATTATTTAGTGAAAACCCAGCAGCATTCAAAAAGGGTTATAAAACACTCGAAATCGGCGGAATCGACGTCTGAGGCGGGAAGTGGCTCGGGTTACGGCCGACTCATTCACGGATAGCCAATCACAAGACGTGATCGACATCCTACTTATAATGTAATTCTAAGATGTGTACAACGCGCGAGAGAGACAGGCAATCTTCATCCAAATCGTCGAGATGTAAATGCACACTTGTATTATGGTGTGGGCGAGGAAGAAACAATTCTAAGAGCATTTGAAGAGAATCCCCAGAATAGTGTGCGACGCGTAGCTTGGATGCTTGGTTTCTCGCGATACGTGGTGCTCTACGTCAAAACGGATTGCACCCGTATCATTTTCAGCGAGTACAACAACTTTTGCCGACAGATAGAGAACAGCGCATCTACTTTTGTGAAGGTATTTTAATTATCTTAATTTCATGTTTGAATTATTAAAAAAAATTTTTTTAGTTAAAAAAATATTAACAATTGCCGAAACACACGTAGGATTTCTCGCTCAATGCCGGCGGGATCAATTTTTTCCAGACCGTATTCTCTGGACCGACGAGGCGACGTTTACGCCAAACAGGGTATTTAATAGCCGAAATTTTTTATACTGGGCTGAAGAAAACCCGCACGTTGTTCGGCAATGTACGTTCCAGAATCGCTGGACAATAAACGTATGAGCAGGAATAATTGCGAACCGAATTGTAAGTAATAAATTTTTTTATTAATTAAGGAATTTTCTTTCGCAGCTTTAATAGATAATTTTCTTTCCATGATTTTCAGATCGGCCCTTATTTTTTCCGCCGCGACTAAATGGCGAAATTTATAAACATTTCTTGGAAAATGAGTTACCTGTTCTACTCGAGGATATTCCTCTCGACGTAAGAGCAGGTCTCATTTTCCAACATGATGGGGCACCTGCGCATTTTTCGCGTCAAGTGCGCGATTTTTTAAATGCGCACTATCACGAAAGATGGGTCGGTCGAGGTGGTCCAATTATTTGGCCAGCGCGATCGCCAGACCTCAATGTGCTCGACTATTTCGTGTGGGGTCACATTAAAGATTTAGTCGAGCACAGGCGTGATGGCACACAAGCAGAGATGCGAGAGGCAATTCTCGCTGCTTTTAATACCATCACACCGGAAATGGCGTATCGGGCTACGCGACATATCATTCAAAGAGCCGAATTGTGTTCGCACGAAGCAGGAGGTCATTTTGAACAACTTTTAAATTAAAATTTGAGAGTGGATTAGACCTACGGGGGATACCACTTTAAAAAAAATGCGCCATGTTATCTACCGCAAGGTGGTGTGGAAAAGATAACAAATTTTTTCTATGCCGCAAAGAGAGAGAGAGAGAGAGAGAGAGAGAGAGAGAGAGAGAGAGAGAAAGAGAGAGAGAAAGAATGTCATTGAATTATTATTAATTATTATTAATGTAAAATCTCAACAGAACATATCCGAGTACTATCGAGTGATTTGCATCAATTTCTTCTTTCTATGCATGCTGAATTTCGACGAGATGCACTGTAAATAATTATGTAAAATAAGATTAACAATAAATGTCGAATTACGCGAGAAATAATGGAAATGTTATACGTTTTCATTATTTTTCGTGTAATTTTACACTTATTATTATAGTAAATTTACGTATTTTTTTAATGATGCACATTGCTAAATATGATGTCGACGCAACTACAATGATTTTAAAATCGTAGAAAATAGTTTGTCAAAATTTTTCTTTACAAGAGAGAGGAAGAGAATGAGAGAAGTAATTCGACGCAAAGCTCCAGCTCATACGTACATTTACACACCCGTTGTCTTTTGTTGAACATCCCTGCTACCGCTTCGCCCCTCCTCCACCCCTCCCTCCCCCAGCAACGGCGTAACAATGGGCTGTCTCTTCTCGCCGCGCACACTAGTTGGCCGATCTTTAACAATTAATTTATCATTAACTATTGCGAATTTCGCAAAATGGTACAGGACTTTTCTACTCGGTTTGACCCACTCTACCTGTCTACGAGAGGTGATTCGCGAGTCACCGGACACCCTGTATATTAAATAAATATTGAATTTATAAAAAAACATATATTGAATAAATATTATATCCAACAACTCCCTCGAAGACTCGCTTCTTATCATTGTCATTATTTAGTGAAAACCCAGCAGCATTCAAAAAATGTTATAAAACACTCGCGAAATCGGCGGAATCGACGTCTAAGGCGGGAAGTGGCTCGGACTACGGCCGACTCATTCACGGATAGCCAATCACAAGACTTATTAGAGCGATTAATTACCGATCATATTAAGATAATTAATCAATATACCGTCGATATTAACCCTGGCACACTAACCCCGGACACTCCCCGTTTCTCTCAATTTTTCACGCCGGAACCACCACGCGTTTCCTTTCCTACTCTTCCGAACTATCCTCCCCCTCCCTCACACGGTCTCAATCGCTCTCCTTCCCCCTCCCCGCCTAATATAAAGTGTGGCGAAGGCTGCACGTGTCAAGAGGCGGAAGACCGCTGTAGCTGATGCTGTTGCCGCTGTAGCTGATGATGTTGCCAATGTTGCTATTCTAGATATTGCAGTAGCTGTTGGTGCTGAAGTATCTGTTGTTGATGCCAATTTTGCTTTTTCTGTTGCTGCTGTTATAGTTGTTATTCTAGCTATTGCTGACAGTGTTGCCGATGTTGGTTGAGTTTAATACCTTTAATTCTAAGGATAAAACTGCTCAACATTTCAATCCATTAATAGAAGTCGCCAAGATTGTATACAGTAATAAGAAGATTCAATTCATTATTATTAGAGTCAAGTACACGATATTCATTTAGTTTTAATTAACTTGTAAGAAGGATAAATGAATCACACATTTTATATTAAAGAATCAAGATATTTAACTCTACAATGTCAATGATGACACAAGAATTCGATTGTTATTTTCATATTAAATATATTTCATAAGTAATGTATAAATCTTCTTTCGAAAGAACAGCGATTGAATTAAAATTATTATATGCCGATGTCGCTTTTTCTGTTGCCGCTGTTACTGTTATTATTGTAGCTGTTGCTGACAGAGTTGCCGATGTTGATTGAGTTTAGAATCTTTAATTCCGACGGATAAAGCTGCTCAACATTTTAATCGATCAATAGAAGTCGCTAAGATGTGTATACAGTAATAAAATGATCAATTCATCGATTATTAGAGTCAAGTACACGATATTCATTTAATTTTAATTAACTTGTAAGAGGGATAAATGAATCACACATATTATATTAAAGAATCAAGATATTTAACTCTATAGTGTCATTGATGACACAAGAATTCGATTGTTATTTTCATATTAAATATATTTCATAAATAATGTATAAATCTCCTTTCGAAAGAGCAGCGATTGAATTAAAATTATTAACGAGATTATTGTTTAAATTAATTCAATGTAATAATCTTGTACGAGAAATCGTGTAATTAATTTGAAATTAATTATATCAAATATAAACAATTTACAGTAAAGTAAGATTAAGATTAATATATCAAAATTATAACATGATTATTGTTCATAAGCTAATTTGGGAGAACTAAAGTTCAAATATTAATTTTTAATAAAAGAGAGAATAACTATTTCTAAAGTAATAATCTGTCGCGGTTTGGGCGAATTATAATTTCCGCGCGCGAGAGTGAGGGAGAGAGAAGGATCGTAGATTCAATCACACACGGTTTAGAACAACGAACAAGTTTATTGTCTCATACACGAAAAAAAACAAAATACAAAAAAAAACAACTTTGAGATCGTGAAAGCGCGTGCAGCGAGGCGAGCGACTTCACTGCAGTTTCAAAAGACTATTCAAGGCGAGCGATCCTGAATACGCAAATTTCGAAGGCAATGCGATTAAGTTTCCGTGCTGCGAGCTACAGCCGTTTTTCTAATTACAAGCGAATTGTTCGAGAGTCGGAGACAATCTGGCTAAAAATTGCTTTAGCCCATCGGCAGTGGGAATTGTTATTTTGACCTTTTTGTTTGTCGCGCGCGGGTCTATCGCTTCTCGTTTGTCTAAAATTCACGCGATCAGCTGTTCGAGCGAGAGGGCAAGGCGTTCGCGTCGGTAGTCGACCCGTGTTTTCTATTTACAAACAGGCCGAGTGCTTGCCTCGGTCTGTCAGCTGTTTGGTTTGTTCGCAAAAAAAGGGAACCACGTATTCTTATCTTGGCGCCCAACGTGGGGCGAGCGTGGTCTATAGAAAACGAACACAGTCTATAGAGCCGAAGGTCCCGGGTTCGATCCCCGGTAAGACCAAAATTACATTCGCTCGTTCCTCCTCTCGGAAGGCAATGGCAAACCACTGAGAGTTGTTGTACATCTTGCCATCATCACCTTGCCTGTGCCTCATCGTATATTTGTTATTGGTGATTTCGTCATCGATGGTTTCCAAGTCTCTAAATTCCCTTCTTTCTCTTCTCTTTCTTCTTTGCTTTCTTGGTCCAATTCCCATACAGCACAGAACATTGCTTACATGTAACCATGGAGTAGATTGATGTTGGAAGGTATTTTACATACTCTTCCATCTCATCAGCTATTATTTCCCAAATTTGGGCATGTTTTGACTTAAATGTTTTAATTCCCTGTTTATTAGTTTCAATAATACTCGCTTTGTGCGAAATTATTATTAAAAAAAAAAGGGAACCACGTATTCTTATCTCTTCGCAAGGAAATAATCGATCGCGGTTTCTGATACAGCAATACCTGTGATTTCGAGATCAAGATCCTTATAATTTGTCTATTTTTAAATAAACTTTCTATAATAATGAGAGAGAAATAAATCAAACGCGTTATTCCGGTTTAAGGGGTTCGTGCTCGAACATAATCCAATGTTTATACATCTGAAATTAATTAAATTAAATTACTGAAAAACAGTTGAATGGAATTTTATTTATACATATATACTTTAATTTTATTATTTTATTTTGCAGATACGTTTATATGTATAAATACGTACATTTATATTTTACTTTCTTGTAAAATATTTTCTAAATGTTTCCTTCTTAAATTGTTTCCAATATAATTTGTGTAGTGTTTACTTATTGTAAAAAAAATATGAACACACGTAAAAAAAAACTTATTTCAAAATGTCACGGGTTGTTGCAAATCAAACAGCTATATTGCAGGATCTTCTAGAGAAATTTTAGAATGGCATACCATCAATACTTCTTCTAAACTGACTTCAAACGTAGAATTGTGTAAAATCACCGATGAAGAAGTTTCTTCATGTAATACAAACAGTTAATGATATGATTAATATATACCTATGTCAAAGATACATCTTCAGATCTTAATAATGATAATGATAATAATAATAATAATAATAATAATAATAATGATAACTCTGTTATAAATGATGAAATATATAGACCTAATAATGATTATGAATTAAATAAAGCATTAGCTACATGGGCTGTATCAAACAATATTTCTCGCACAGTTTGTAATGCATTATTAAAAATTTTGAAGCAATATACTTCGCACAATCTACCTGCAGACGCACGAACACTATTAAAAACTCCAAGAGAAACCCATATTTCAAAAATATGTGAAGGAGAATATTTATATTTCGGTTTTGATGATATTATTCAGAAAATCCTATTAAAAGATAATAATGCATATATTAATTTACTTATTAATATTGATAGTTTGCCATTAGCAAAATCTTCTCAAGCGTCATTATGGACCATTTTATGTTCAAATACTGTCAATAAGACAGTATATCTCGTGATGCATATTTTGGTTACAAAAAACCTACAGATTCTAATGTTTTCCTGCAATCTTTAGTCGACGATTTAATTAATTTTATTAATAATGATTATATTTATAATGAAAACGTAATCAAAATTAGATTGTTTGCTTTAATTTGTGACGCACCCGCTAAATCTTTTGTGCTATGTATAAAAGGTCATACCTGATTTTACAGTTGCACAAAATGTGTGATTAAGGGGAAATATATCAATGGTAGAGTTTGCTTTCCATATAGAAAAATATTTCCTTCTAGAAAAGATGAACTATTTTCCGCTAATGCTTATCAAGATTTTCAGATTCGACATTCTATTTTGAACAATATTCTTGGATTTTTGCCTATAAATAACACACCACTAGATTATATGCATCTTATATGTTTAGGCGTTGTCAAAAAAATTATCCTTCTTTAGCTAAAGGGTTCACTTTATGTACGCTTAAGTATCAGATCCATTAATAAAATATCACACTTATTAATTTTGCTGAAAAATACAACACCGAACGATTTTGTTAGAAAACCCAGATCATTAAAAGATGTCCAACAATGGAAAGCAGTAGAGTTTAGAAATTTTTTATTATACACAGGACCCATTGTATTGAGACATGTGTAAGACACTGGTTGATTTGATTTAAGAGCGTAGCGGTGCTCCGCTGTATACGTTTCTTTTAGTTCAATGCGTGGTAGACAGGCGGTGCGAGGCGTGTGAGAGTCAGTCTTTATCCATGCGCGGTTAAATCAAGACACACTGCTTATGATATACATACATTATATTGTTCGGAATTATTTAAGAGAGAATATTTATTTTCCCAGTCACTCCATACTTCCGATTATTTCGGCAATCTAACAAATTTCAGAAGTGGGATCTGAATCAAGATGTCGGACAAAAAGTCGTATCAAGATTTTACAATTATCAAATTGAAGGAATTACTTAAGAGCTTGAAATTGCCGACGACTGGGAATAAGGCAGAGTTGTTGGCTAGGATCGTGGCAAAGGATCCTGATGGTTATTATTTGACGCATGACCCTGGATACATTAATGAGACAGCGTGTGCGTCAGGTATGTCGAGCGTGAGGTGTCCGTGAAGTTGGCATATCATTTTCCAGCAGATCAAAAATAAAAGGCAGTTCTCATCGCATGCAGTCGAGTTCTATAGTTCCTGATAGTTTTTAGTAATAGTTCTGTTGATTTTATCCAAAAAAACACCGATCGAAAAAATGATCTGCTAACTTCCCGTAGCAAATCATTTTCTAGCAGATCAAAAATAGAGGGGAGTTCTTCTCGCATGCAGTAGAGTTCTATAGTTCCTGATAGTTTTTAGTAATAGTTCTATTGATTTTATCCAAAAAAACACCGATCGAAAAAATAATCTGAAACTCCTAATTTTGAATATAGAGGTGATATGCTGGCAGTATTTCGACAGTTCTGTTTGTTATGAAATAGTTCTCGTGTAGTTTTGGGTATGTACATTGTCTTTCCAAAGAGTTCTGACGGTGAGAATAATTTGAAAATTTTTTAAACAATTATTTTACCCGAAAAACTCCTATTTTCGAATATAGAGGTGATATGCTGGCCGTATTTCGACAGTTTTATTTATTATAAGATAGTTCTAGTGTAGTTCTGGGCATGTACATTGTCTTTTCAAAAAGTTCTGACGATGAAAATAATTAGAAAATTTTAATATTGTACAAATATTTTAAGACACGAGAACTATTTCATAATAAATAGAAATCTCGAAATACGGCCAGCATATCACCTCTATATAATTAAAAATAGAAGTTTCTCGGGTAAAATAATTGTTTAAAAAATTTTCTAATTATTCTCACTGTCAGAACTTTTTGGAAAGGCAATGTACATGCCCAGAACTACACGAGAACTATTTCATAACAAACAGAACTGTCGAAATACTGCCAGCATATCACCTCTATATTCGAAAATAAGAGATTTTCGGATAAAATAATTATTTAAAAAATTTTCAAATTAATCTCACCGTCAGAACTCTTTGGAAAAACAATGTACATACCCAAAACTACACGAGAACTATTTCATAATAAACAGAACTGTCAAAATAGGGCTAACATATCACCTTTATATTCGAAAATATGAGTTTTTCGGATAAAATAATTGTTTAAAAAATTTTCTAATTATTTTCATCGTCAGAACTTTTTGGAAAGACAATGTACATACCCAAAACTACACAAGAACTATTTCATAATAAACAGAACTGTCGAAATACGGCCAGCATATCACCTCTATATTCGAAAATAAGAGTTTTTCGGGTAAAATAATTGTTAAAAAATTTTTCAAATTATTCTCACCGTCAGAACTCTTTGGAAAGACAATGTATATACTCAAAACTACACGAGAACTATTTCATAATAAACAGAACTGTAGAAATACGGTCAGCATATCACCTCTATATTCGAAAATGAGTTTTTCGGGTAAAATAATTGTTTAAAAAATTTTCTAATTATTTTCATCGTCAGAACTCTTTGGAAAGACAATGTAATGTGAACTCTTTGGAAAGACAATGTAAATGACAATGTAATCAGAACTCTTTGGAAAGACAATGTAAATGACATACCCAATACTACACGAGAACTATTTTATAATAAATAGAAGTATCGAAATACGGCCAGCATATTATCTCTAGATTCGAAAATTGGAGTTTTTTGGGTAAAATAATTGTTTAAAAAATTTTCAAATTATTCTCACCGTCAGAACTCTTTGGAAAGATGTACATACTCAAAACTACACGAGAACTATTTCATAATAAACAGAACTGTCGAAATACGGCCAGCATATCACCTCTATATTCGAAAATAGGAGTTTTTCGGGTAAAATAATTGTTTAAAACATTTTCAAATTATTCTCACCGTCAGAACTCTTTGGAAAGACAATGTACATACCCAAAACTACACGAGAACTATTTTATATTAAACAGAACTGTCAAAATACGGCCAGCATATCACCTCTATATTCGAAAATAGGAATTTTTCGGGTAAAATAATTGTTTAAAACATTTTTAAATTATTCTCACTGTCAGAACTTTTTGGAAAAACAATGCATATGCCCAGAACTACACAAGAACTATTTTATAATAAACAGAACTGTCGAAATACGTCCAGCATATCACCTCTATCTTCAAAAATAGGAGTTTCAGATGATTTTTTCGATCGGTGTTTTTTTTTATAAAATCGACAGAACTATTACTAAAAATTATCAGGAACTATAGAACTCGATTGCATGTGATAAGAACTCCCTTTTATTTTTGATCTGCTGGAAAATGATATGCCAACTTCACGGACATGAGCGTGAGAGATGACGTACGAATCAGCAACAGTGTGATAAGGTCAAATCCGCAAGAAGATATTTCAAATATCAATTACTCTTACGAAGTAGAATTATTACGACGAGAAAGATTGTTATTGCAACGCTAAATTGATCTTATGCGACAAGAGAATGAGTTGTTAAGAGCTTCACCGCTGTCCACGCATGAAATTGAATATTCGCAAAAATCATCGGTGAACATTAAAATGGTCAGTGAACTTTTAAACGAGTACAGTGGAGTAGATCAAGATTTTACGAAATGGGAAGCGCAGTTACAGTTGTTGAAAAATAACTTATGAACTCAACGATAATTTAGTAAGTAAAAGTTTTAATTGGATCACGGCTTAGAGACAAGGCACTAACTTGGTTTCATTCAAAACCCGAATTATTAGGAATAACAGTGCCAGAGATATTGCGCGAAATGAAGTACGATCACCGTCCAAGTAAAATTGACTTGCGTAGGCAATTTGAGGAGCGAACATGGCAGCCAGGAGAAACGTTTCATGATTATTATCATGAAAAAATCATTAAAGCCAACCGAGTCCCGATACCAGAGGATGAAATCCTGGATTTTGTTATTGATGGCATTTCTGACTTACATCTGAAAAATCAAGCCAGGATGCAGAATTTTACATCTGTTGCAGACGTATTACGAGCTTTTCGGAAAATTACTATTTATCCAGATCAAAAAACCCGATCAAAGGCAACAGGCGACAAAAGTGAAGTTAAGATTAAAAATTCTAAAGGACAAACAAAGGAGGATGCACGCTGTTATAATTGTAATCAGTTTGGACATCTCCCTAACGAATGCAAGCGACCAAAAAGGGAAAAAGGTTCCTGTTATATTTTTCTTTATAAAACAAAACATAAGATATCAGCAGATATTTTACTCACCTCATATTTTGACGATGTCTGTTGTTCTTTATTGTAATCTTTTAACAAAGCCGAGAAAGTAGACGCCTGCTTTTTTATTTTGTTATCTTTTTGTTTTAATTTAGTATTCGTGATATAGTATGCACAATTGTTTCAATATTGGGATTTTTTTATCCCTCTTCGTGTTATCATAAAGTTAGTACCCCGATAATGCTGATTCGGAATCTTAAACCACCTTGGCTTTGCAACGGCACGAGACTGCAAGTTAAGCGTCTCATGCCTTACATCATACAGGCAATTATTCTGACAGGACCTGCAGCTGGTAAAATAGCATTAATACTAGGATACCCATGGTTCCCTCTCGTGGGATGCGGCCTTGCCGTGGCGAGAGGGCTCACCCTTTGCAAGAGGATAGTCTTGCAAGGGGTGCCAACAGCATCCCGTACCCGAATAACATCGGGTACATCAACTCCCCGAGTTCTGGGGAGTTTCCCCAGTCTCGGGGAGCCCTCCCATGGTGGGAGGAGGGGGCCCACTTCCCCTATAGATCTTCGGCTCGTATGTGGTAGAGGATGGCGACCTTGAATACAAACGCCCGGTGGCATGACACCGTTAGGGGTTGGACATTGCACGGCGCCTTTGGCGCTGTCCTCCCTCCATGCACTTGGAGTTCACGACGCCTGGTCGATGATCCGGGAGGGGAGATTGGGTTGTCGTGGGCTCGGTGTGTGTGTGTATGAATGTGGATGTATGCATGTATAGGCTTGGTGGGGCCAAAAGGACTTCAGCCCACCACCCTTGGAAGGACACCAAGCAAAAAACCAAATAAAAAACAACATGGAGCACAAGGAGAAAGAAAAGAACCTTACCGTCACAGAGGTACTCGGAGCCTCAGTGACCGGCGAAGAACCCACTATTGTCCCGGGTGGAGCTTTGTCGTCATCTAACTACGGGCCAAGTGAGGAGTGGATCGCAGGCTCCTCACTGGAACTGGCTACTGACGAAACTTTGGTAAACGTGGGCGGCGTTACTGCCATAATGGTGATGCGAGAAGGAGATACTCCGGTGAAGTTACCACCAGACACCGGAGAAGAGGCGATGGAGACAATGCCGGAAGTCTCTAATAAAAGGAAAAAGGAGTCAGACTCAGGATCTGACGATCAAGAGATACATCGCCCTAATTATAGTACGAAGAGAGGAGCGAGAAACGTCATCCAGTCAGATACTACTGACGAAGATGCTACTGAAAACCAAGTGGATTCGCAGATCTTATCAGCGAGAACGCTGAAAGAAGAAGGCAACTCCGAAGATATGGAGAATTCGCAGTGCTCCGACGGAGATAATAAGAAAACCGTCAAATCCAGGAGGGGCCCGGGTAGACCGGCTAAAAGGAAGAACAGAGTGAGACAGCTGGATACTCCAGAATTGATGAAGACCCTAAGAGGTACCCCAGAGAAATATGGAACAACAGAGTTCCATAACATGACAGCGGCTGGCATCGGCACCTTAACTATGGAATGGCTCGAGGAGCTAGACATAGTACGGGTTAAATCCGGCAAGCTACAAGGCAGCCTAAGCGGGAAAATGAAAGGCCACATAATAGGCATTAGAAATGCGGTGAGGACTCTAGTAGGTAAAGCGGAGGCGGTCGGAGACCCGGGTTTCTGGAGAGCTCGACACTCCAGCATAAATAAAGAACTGCAAGATCAGAAGAAAGAAGAGAATAAATATAAGAGAGATCGAAGCAGCGAATAAGAAGATAAAGAAGCTACAAGAAGAACTAGAAGTGGCAAAGAAGCAAAAGAAGAATAAAGGAAGAGGAAACACGCCTTCTCCATCTCCGCGAATGAGAGCTCCGGTTCAGAAAACAACTAAAGAACCCGGAAAAGTACAAACACCGAGATCATTAACGCCGGTAATGAGGCCACCTATAAGAGGTGTCTCAATACCGCTGCCTGAATATGACAACCCACCGGCTGAAGGTATATCGGAAAAGAGAGAGATAGACATGCAAATAGCGGCTCTAATAAGAAGAAAGAAAGAAATGGTAAGGGCAGCCGTAGAGGAAAGAAGCAAGGCCACCTACAGTCAAACTGTGAAGGTTATAAGAACCGAAGAGCCTAAAAAAGAAACTAGAGCACTACCGCGTGTTAAAGAGAATATTCAGATGGTGCCACCTAGGAAAGAGAGTAATAGAGTAGAGGAAACAAACTACGAAGAAGAAGAACCTAAATCTAGACCAGTCTATGAATGGACTACAATAGAGAGAGGTAGAAAAGGGAAGAAAGCAAGAAATAAAAGAGAAGAGGGAAAAGGTAGGGGCGAGTCACAGTCTCGATCTCGATCTCGCATGCAGACTGGACCCGCGAACCGAGCCCAAGAAGCGAAGAAAGAGACTGATGGAAGGGTGATTCCACGTAGGAAACCACCGAAAACCGCTGCAGTAGCCATCAAGGGATTCGACGAGAAATTCTCATACGCCCAAGCCCTGAGAACAGCTCAGGATAAAATACAACTCTCTGATTTGAAGATAAACAAATCGAGAGTCAGGAAAGCAGCAAACGGCGGAATAATCGTCGAAATTCCTGGACCGCAAGGATCAGAGAAGGCGGACAACCTTGCTAAAAAGCTTAGTGAGCTAATGAGCGGACATGCAGAAGTTACTAGGCCCACAATCAAAGGAGAAATCATCATATCCGGATTTGATGAGTCAGTAGCAGTAGATGACATCTATGAGACGGTTGCAAATATCGGCGGATGCAGGAATGAGCAAATTAAAGTCGGCAATATACGGAGACTACCGAATGGAAACAGCATGGTATGGGTACAGTGCCCAGTAGATGCTGCCATCCTGGTGGCGGAGAAGAAAAGACTGAGGATCCGATGGACCACAGCCAGGGTGGAGCTACTGCAGAAACGGCCCACCCAGTGTTATAAGTGTTGGCGGAAAGGACATATCCGTAATAATTGTACCTTCAAGGAGGACTACAGTAAGGTATGCTTTAGATGTGGTAGCAGTGGTCATCCCGCCAAGATATGTCGAGCTGAGATGAAGTGCAGGTTCTGTGCGGACAGGAAACTGAACGCCAACCATAGAGTCGGGTCTAACAAATGTAGCATAGATCATGACGCAAAGAGAGCTGATGTACAGCATGAAATTCGGGAGGAGTCAGATCGGAGAGCAGTGGCTGCATCTGTTTCTCACAATGATTAAAGTGTTGCAATGCAACATAAATCATAGCTGGGGAGCACAGGACATCATGTCCCAGCACATAGCAGAGAAAGAGATAGGCATCTGTTTGATATCGGAGCCCAGATACGTTCCTGAATCGCAACTGTGGTTTGCAAGCAATAATAAGAGAGCGGCAATTCATTGGAGGCCGGAACATCTGAAGAGAGTCTGCACATTATTGGGTAGAGGCGAAAACTTCGTCGCAGTCAAGTGCAATGATATTAGTTTTATATCATGTTATATATCCCCGAATATCGACCAGATGGAGAATATCTTGGAGCCCTAGATGAAATAGGAGACACGATCCGACAAATAAGTAGAAGTCTTATAGTTAGCGGAGACTTTAATAGCAAATCGACTCAATGGGGCTCCCCGTACACTAACAGAAGGGGAGAACTGCTAGAAGAGTGGGCAGCCGAGTTAGATCTGAGACTCGCGAATATCGGCGAGATACCAACTTGCGTAAGGCAACAGGGTACCTCAATAGTCGATCTGACGTGGACTACGGCAGATCTGATTGAGGAAATTACCTACTGGCGAGTAGAAACCGAAATTGAAAATTTGTCGGACCACCGATATATAGCTTTCGAGATTGGTAGAGAACCTATGCGACAGAGCAAGCATAGACAAGATCGAAAGTGGAATTTCGCAAAATTAGACGTGGAGATGCTGCAAATGTCACTAAACTGGGCATGCTCGGTGGATATCTCAGAAGAAGAGGCAATAAACACCGAAGGATGGCAGAAGTGGACTGAGCGCGTGATGCGTGAAGCTTGCGACGCCTCAGCGCCCAAAAGTAAACAGGCTCTGCCTAGAAAGAAAACGTACTGGTGGAACGACCACATTGCGCATCTAAGATCGGAGTGCAACAAAAAGAGAAGATCCTGGGTTAAAAGCAAAAGGTGGAATCAACCCGAAGAAACGGCAAATCGAGAAAGGGCATTCAAGACAGCTAGAAGTGCTCTAAGAAAAGAGATTAACAAAGCTAAAGCTGAGGCATGGCAAGAGGTTGTCAAAATAGTTGACTCTGATCCATGGGGCCTACCTTATAAGGTTGTGCTCAATAAATTAAGGAGAGCCACACCAGGACTTACGGAGATGCTGGAGGAAAAAACTCTGAACGATTTATTGGACAAATTGTTCCCAACGGGTCAGACCCATGATCCGAAGGAAGAATGAGGAGAGTTCGAATGGAACGAAGAGGACCGTATAATATACCGAGAGACTAAAGAGTCCATTAAGGACTGTGGTGGCAGTAGTGTTGCCCCAGGATTAGATGGAGTCAAAACAGTGATTTGGAAAAACATACCCGAGTCAATGATCGCCAAGCTGACACAATGTTTCAACATGTGTTTAAGTGAAGGCAAATTTCCAAAAGATTGGAAAAAGGCGCGCCTGGTATTAATACCAAAAGCGCAAACAGGGGAATCCCAACAACTCAAAGCGAGACCCATATGTCTTCTCAACGAAGTAGGGAAAATATTTGAGCGCATCCTAGTGAGAAGAATCACAAATTGGATGAAGGACGAGGAGACCGCTGAACTGTCTCCTGTACAATATGGATTCCGGGAAAGGAAATCTACCTGTGACGCGTTGATGAGGGTCAAAGAGATTATCGAGGAGTGTGTATCGGACGGAGGGGTAGCGGTAGCAGTTGCAATCGACATCGAGAATGCATTCAACTCAATGCCATGGCCAGTCATCAGGAATGCACTGAGAAGAAAGGGATTTCCAGACTACCTATGTAGAATAATCGATGATTATTTAAACGATCGATACATAGAGTACAAGGTCCATGAAGGCAAGACAAAGAGAAGACCGGCGGTCACAGCCGGAGTTCCGCAAGGATCCGTGCTGGGGCCGGTCTTGTGGAATATCGGGTACGATATTGTACTGAGGGCGAACCTGGAACCGGGATGTCATCTGTCTTGCTACGCCGATGATACATTGGTAGTGGCAACGGCAGATGACATTGAGACAGCAATTACGAAGGCCAACATTCAAGTAGCCAGAGTAGTCAGGAAAGTCAGGGAGCTCGGCTTAGTGATAGCAGCGAGTAAGACAGAGGCTGCTGCCTTCTATAAAAAAGATAGGCCACGTAGAATACCCGATATTATGATCGAGAAGGAGGCTATCAAAGTCGGCGGGAAACTCAAATACCTAGGTGTAATTTTAGACAGCCGCTTAAACTTTAAAGATCACTTTGAGTACATAGAAAACAAAGCGAGCAAGGTACTCAGATCCCTTGGCAGGATAATGCCGAATCTTAGAGGACCATCTGAAGCCAAGAGGAAGTTATTCGCCAATGTTATAGTATCTATACTAACATATGGCGCACCCGTATGGAGTGATGCATTGGTGGCGAGCAGGAAAATACAACTGTCCTTTCGAAGGTTACAAAGAACCCTAGCAATAAGGGTGATAGCAGCTTACAGGACAACGTCGTACGACGCTGCCACTCTGTTGGCTGGAACTGCCCCACTGTACCTAATAGCAGCGGCAAGAAAGAGGATGTATTTACGAATCCGCGACCTTCGGAATTTGGAAGACTGGAGTGCTGAGGAAGAGGAGGAAATAAAGGAAAACGAAAATTTCCTCATGAAGAGACAGTGGGAGCTGTACCTCAGCAACCCGGACAATCCGGGGAAGAGAACGAGAGAAGCCGTAATGCCAATATTTGCCAAATGGCTCGAAAGAAAGAAGGGTCACTTGACATTTCACCTAACACAGGTGATAACAGGACACGGTTGTTTTAACAACTATTTATATAGGATCGGCAAATCGGACACACCAGTGTGTGCTCACTGTAATACCGAAATCGATACGGCTGAACACACAGTCCAAGACTGTATAGCTTGGACCAATGAAAGACGGGACCTTATCAATCAGATAGGACCAGATCTGAGGTTTGAGATCATCCTGAGAAAGATGATAGAGAAGGAAGAATCCTGGAAGGCGATGACGAGTTTCGCTGAAACAGTCATGCGCGCCAAGGAAGAGGCGGAGAGAGAGAGGCAGAGAAGGCCTGACGGGGATGATACCCCATCAGTCTCGAGCGGCGCATAATAACACCACTCAAAGATGAAGGGGTACAAGTAGGAAGGCGAGAGCTCTCTGAGGTCGAGACCATGGGCACCATCAGCTCATGGTCTCATCCAGAATGGGAAGGGTTAGACAGGGGGTAGGTCGGGGGGGTAAATAAGGGGAATTAGGAGGGTGGATGGGTGGGATAGGAGTCTTGGGTGGGTAGGACGGGGGGGAATAGGGTGGGGTAGGGGGTTTTTAGGTAAAGGATGGGTGGATGGGCTGGGGTAGGTGTCTGGGGGGAGGGGGGTTTTGGGGGGGATTGGGGCTGGGGTTACGGGGTTGGGTGGATGCTTGGGGGGAGTGGGACGGGGGGGTGGGATGGGGTAGAGGGGGTAGGGGGGAAATAGGGATTTTCTGGCGGAGGTAGCTACCGGAAGGCGAGCGCGCGAGCGCAAGACGATCGGGGTCACGGTGAAATGCTCAGGCGGAACCCGGGCCCCGATCGAGTCTAAAGGGAAGCGTCCTCGGTCTGAACGGGCGGAGGTTTAGCGGGTAGGGTCAGTTGCGGCTGGTTGTCCCTTGTGGGGGATCGGAACTTAGCTCCGATCAACCACCTGGGGCGTGGAGCCGCAACTGGATGAGTCCCACATAACCCATGGAGGCCGGCCCCATGGGTATGCGTAAATGCATTCCTCCGCCCTGCGCCGTATCGCAAGAAAAAAAAAAAAAAGGATACCCATGGTTCCTACAAATTTGCCATTTGCGTTTAAAAGGTTGTAGTTTCCTGTTTTAATGTGTTTCGCTATGACGATTAATAAGTCCCAAGGGCAAACCTTCAAGTGGTTGGCGTGGACCTTCGAAGCGAAGTCTTTTCTCACGGCCAATTATATGTGGGACTCACGGATTGGTTCGGCAAAAGACCAAACAATACTTATTCCTGATGAGAGCAATAAAACTCGGAATGTTGTTTTTATAGAGGTTTTTAATGATTAAAAATAAATTAAATGCGAAACAAAATTAATAAATGCGTGCCGAGCGCGCGAAGCGCGCGAGGAGCAAATGCCAGCTAGTGTGTATATATATATATATATATATATATATATAAATGCGTTTGTCTAAAGATATTTTATAAAGATTAAATTTTAATATATATTAAATAAAAACACAATATTACAACATGTTTCGAGAATAATTTTCAACTTTGACGAGAATAGAAATTTTGAATCCAAGTGTATTGAAAATAAAAGTGTAACCAATATTCCTTAACATGTTTAGAGAATAACTTTTACTTCGACGAGAATAGAAATTTTGTATCGAAGTGTGTTGAAAATAAATGTGTAACCAATATTCCTTAACATGTTTAATGTTTAGAGAATAACTTTCACTTTGACGAAAATAGAAATTTTGTATCGACGTGCGTTAAAAATAAATGTGTATCCAATATTGCTATTGAGTCTTGAACATCAAGACATCAGGTATGTAGTTTCATCGCCTTATATACTTTCTTTGACTGTTTTCTTCTACGGAAAGACTGTTCGCCGAGAAGCCACCTCGCGGTACAATGGCGATACTAACTGTATCAGCGTAAAGCACTCGCGAGAAACTCACTTGAAATACTTGACAATACTTTAAACTCGATTAATATTTTTGACAGTTATCAGTTGATTTCTGTCAAAAAATATTAATCAAGAATGAGATATTATAACATTATTTACAATATATTACTATTTTAATTTTTAAACCTATTATTATTTTAAAATTTAATTAGCAAATTAACGCTTTAATCAGCTAATTTCTGTGAAAAAATATTAATCGAGTTTAAACAAACTTTATATTATTTTTTTTTAATATTATCTTTTTAACATAAAACCGAAGAATGGCACGCGCGTATTGCGCACTTGTGTTATTCTAGTTATTTAAAAAATGCATTTACATGCTAAATAAAATGTAATATTTTTTCTGAAAACAGTTGATATATTTATATAGATTATTTTATTATTACAATTTTAGAAAAGTTAATTATAAAATATTAATTTTATTTTATATAATTAAGTTTAAAATTTGAAAAAATACATAGTTGCACAATCAAAGATAAAATGCTAAGAAATTTTATTGTTATTATTATAATATTAATTTAACTATTTTAAAAATTTGTACAGCTGATTATATTGATTTATTTTTTAAAACTTTCTATTTATATTTACATATATCTACATAAATTCTTTATAAAAAAGTTATTCCATTAAATAAAATTGTAATCCATATTGTAATCAATATTGTCAGTATTAACAATTCATTATTATAAATAAACTTATGCATGGTATCCAGATAATTTGGCGATGTTTCGGATTTAAAATAAAAGATTGCATGTTAATTTAATGTATTTTATGCTGGCACTACTTTATGCTGGATTACAAAGCAAATGCGTCACATTAAATTTATGATTAACATTACCGCGAACAGAGAGAGAGAGAGAGAGAGAGAGACGTATCGTATATTTGAGTTAAAAATGGTGAAAGAAGCGAAGTGAAAAATATACACACACATAGTAAATATAATAAATTAATGAGAGTAAGATAGAATGTCTTCTTATATATCATCTGCATAATATAATAGATATGCATGCTTTATTTAAAGTCTTAATAATTAAGTTTTTTTAAAACACCATAAGTATTGAGACATTAAAAATTTCTCGAAAAAAACAAAAATTATGAACTTTAAAATAAAAAGAAAAAAAAATGGGCATTTAATATATATACTTTAAAAGGATTTCCAAAAATACTATATCAAAATAAATAATTTATTTTAAGACATCGACTTAAACAATCTCTATGTTAAACGGAATGTATATATAATAATGACGATTTTATGAATTTTGGGGCAAAAATTATTTAGAAAATTATTATTTTATATAAATTCTTCTAGATTATGCTGAACGGTACCTGTGAATCGTCGTAAAATGATAGATATAATATAAATGTTTGTAAAAAATTAATATAAGAAGCTTAAATATTGTAATAAGCTTAAACAATAAATTAAATAAATAATACGATTATGCATATATAGTAGAAGATAATTGTTGTTTACAATACACATATATAAAATATATTTTTTTACTTGTGATACTTTGTCGAATAGAATTTGTGGTTGTAAACGCTTTGCAGGATTGTTTATCATATATTGTTCAGGAGGGTATTGGCAAGTCTCCTGTTTTTGCTAATTAAGCTAATTAGACACGAAATCTTTACTAAACGAAATTTAGCTTGATTTTTCACAAACGATATTCAACGAAATCCACGAAATGAAATTTAACTAAAGGGCGACTCACCGCACGATACATACCTTGCTTTCCATCCGGAGGTATCTCGCGGTTGATGACCAGTATCCTGACTCTCATTAATGTAGGCAAGCGTAGTTAAGCCAAGCAAGGTAGCAAGCAATGTAGATGAAGAATAGATACGACAATTAGCACGCAGGACAGATGCAGGCAAGCAAGATAGATGCAGGCAAGCAAGGTAGATGCAGGCAAGCAAGGTAGATACAGGCAAGCAATCGTCTCTCTCTCTCCTTTTTGATCACTGCCTAGCCGTGTGCTCTTCACTGAGTCTCGTGAGTGAGTGAGTTTCCCTGAAAATAGGGCTGCCAGCGAGTAATGTCCTCTTCCTTCCGCTACCGTCGATGGATAGGCGATGGCAGCACCGATAGGTGAGTCGCTTGATTGCTTTGTAAAAGCGCCGAATCGCCGATCCACCAACGTTTCGCGCGAAAATTGAATACATATACTTATGCTAACTTTTAAGAAATATAATACCAAATCAGTAATTGATCGGTTATAATTCTATAACGAACAAAACAAAGCAAGCTAAAACTATATACAATATGTTACAAAAGACCGTGCACCGAACACCGCCCACCAAAATACAAGTAATTTGACTTATTTTCTACGGTGATGGTCCGTCGGTGAACTGCCGTCCGTCGGCAATGGGCATAGTTTCACCAATGGACGAGTTAATGAGCCATTCATCATTTTTACTGTGGCGACTCGCGGAACGCCGTCGCGACCCGGATGCAATTTCATTATTCGCCCTTGTTTCCATTGTAAAGGAGAAACCGTCTCCTCCTTCACTAAGACTAACGAACCCTCCTGAACAGGATTGAGTTGGTCTAGCCACTTGGGACGTTGCTGCAATGTATGGAGATACTCCTGATGCCAGCGTCTCCAAAAGTCTTGGTGCATACGCTGCACCAATTGCCATCTATCCAACCGATTCATGGGCACAATCGACAAATCTGGACTAGGGACGGACACCAGAGGTTCCATTGTGAGGAAATGACCCGGCGACAGTACGGTGAGGTCGTTCGGATCAGAGCTCATAGGACAGAGAGGCCTGGAGTTCAAAACGGCTTCTATCTGAGCTAGCAGTGTGCTAAACTCTTCGATAGTTAGAATTTGATCGCCTACTACTCTCTTAAGGTGGGTCTTCATCGACTTCACGCTCGACTCCCACAGCCCTCCAAAATGAGGCGCGGATGGAGGATTGAAAGACCATTTGATCTTCTCTGTCTCCGAAGCGATCTGCATATGGTTAACGAGCTCTCTTTGTGCACCGACAAAATTAGTGCCGCAATCACTAAATAACAAAGAACATCTACCTCGCCTAGCGATAAAGCGTCGCAAGGCTGCCAGGAAAGAATCCGTAGATAGCGAAAAGGCCATCTCCAAATGAATAGCCTTGACTGTAAAACAAACGAATAAACAAACATAAACCTTGGAGGAAGTGACTCCTCGGGCTCGACGATTAGTTACCAGGAAAGGTCCTGCTTAATCAGTCCCTGTAATTGAGAAGGGCTTGACCTGATTGACGCGTTCAGACGGCAAATCCGCCATGGGCGGCTGCACAATGCGAGGATTAATGCGAAAGCACTTATAGCACCCGGACAAGACCCGCTTTATCGCTTGATGTACGCCCAAGATCCAAAATTGTTGCACCAACAGATACTGCATTGCGCGTCGACCAGGATGCATATGTGCTTGATGCGTGCACTCAATGAGCTCCGTGAGCCTATGCTTGTTGGGTAATAAGGCGGGGTGTTTGGCTTCATAAGGAAGCGCCGAGTGTACTATCCTACCGCCCACCCTAAGGATCCCGGTTGGGTCAATGAAAGGTCGAAGTCTATGCAAATTCTTTGGTATCCTCCTACCCTTTTTGATACTATTAATCTCTTCAGCAAAGTACTGAGCTTGTACGATCGTCACTAGTGCGAGTAACGCCGAATGCAATTCCAGCTGATCTACCGCTGCAACGTCAGGGATCGATCGCTTTTTCAATCTATCAATAAACCGCAAGCAGTAGGCCGTCACTCTACAAACTTTATCTAGAGACGAGAAGCGACCTATGATGGAAATAATGTTATCCGAAGACTCAAACAAGGCAAAGGTATTGCATCTTGCCTCTTCTTCTGGAAGCGTGTCCGAATAAACGATAGGTTCAGCGGGAGGCGCAAATTCCACCAGCCAATCGGGCCCATTCCACCAAATAGAACAATCTACTAAATCTCGAGGATACAGCCCACGAGAGCAATAATCCGCCGGGTTAGACTCGGTGTTGACATGGCCCCAAGACGAGATTTGTGTATTCTCTTGGATTCGCGCAACACGATTGCGCACAAATGTTTTCCAACGATGGGGAGCGGAACGAATCCAAGACAGAGTGACCATCGAGTCCGACCAGGTATACGTCTCGTCCAGGATGAGATGATTTCTAAAGACCTGCTGAAGATATACTATTAATTCAGAGAGCAACACGGCGGCGCAAAGTTCCAACCTTGGTAGCGTGATAGACTTGAGAGGAGCTACTTTCGATTTTGCAGTAAGCAAATAAGTTTTTACGCTATCGAGAGCAACAATGCGCATGTAAACTACGGCTCCATGTTCCCCCTGTATCACCCCCATAGCCCTGTTCACTGGCATCGCAAAAGCCATGTAGTTCCCGACGAACTACATTCTGCTTAGCCAAAGAGCGAGATATGCGAATCGAGGATAAAGCTATGAGCTCGGACCTATACCTGTCCCATCGTTGACATACCTCCAAGGGAGGCCTAGCGTCCCAATCTAATTTCAACGTCCATAGATATTGGATTAAACGCTTTGCAGTGAACGTGAGCGGTGTCAAAAGGCCCAAAGGGTAAAAAATATGAGCTAATTCGGAGAGAATTGTACGTTTAGAACAATCTCTTTCCAACAGATTGACCTGAAAACCAAAACTATCAGAGCAAGAATACCAACGAAGTCCTAGAATCTTAAGAAATTGGTTTTCATCTGATTCAAACGATAGCATCGAACTACTACGATACTGAGGATCCGAGTCAGCCAATACAGCGGGATGGCTGCTTGCCCACTTCCTCAATTCAAACCCGGCGCCTTGGAGCAGCAATTGTAGTTGATTCTGAAGGTCGCGAGCCTCGTCCACTGATTGGACACTAGTGACTACATCGTCCACATAGAGAGAGGACATTAACATAGCAGATGCCAGAGGGTAGCTATCTCTACCTTCCTTTGCTAACTGGAGTAAGCAGCGAATTGCAAGATAAGGCGAAGGTGTGATTCCGAAGGTGACCGTTTTCAACCTGTAATCAGCTATAGGATCATTTTCCGAGAATCGCCATACGATCCTCTGGTAATCACACTGTCTAGGCTCGAGTCATATCTGACGAAACATTTGTTTAACATCAGCGGTCAGAGCCACCGATCCAATGCGAAAACGAAGCAAAATCGCCATCAATCTTGCTGCAGTTTTGGTCCACTCAACAACATCTGATTCAACGAGAATCCATTGGTGCACTTAGACGAAGCATCGAAAACAACACGTAACTTCGTTGTTGCACTATCAAGCTTGACTACCCCATGATGGGGTAAATAATAAATGGGCCCGTCTACTGGATAAGGCTGACCAATCAACTCCATATGACCCTTATCGAGATAATCCTGCATAAACTTGCAGTAATCTCCTTTAAATTCAACGTCTGCCTTGAAGCGACGTTCTAGCGAACGAAATCTGCTAAGTGCTATTGAACGAGAGTCAGTAAAACAAGGAAGTTCTACTGAAAAAGGATACGAGACTATGAAGCGACCTGAATCCTCGCGATGAGTAGTCCGTGCAAACGAGTCCTCACAGCGCATGTCCTCTTCAGAGTTCGAACAGTGATCCGGGATCTCCTCCAACTGCCAGAACCTGCTCATGGTGTCATCTATCGACTCCAGAGTAGTCACGAACGAATGCAAATTTCTCGGGATTTGCGAAGAAACCGCGCCCATCAAAACCTATCCAAAAATCGTATTGAAGGCGTCCGGTTCTCCGATTCCTCCCTTCCGACAACCATCGCGAAGTATCGAAACAAAGATCTCTACTCCCAGCAAAATATCGATGGAACGAGGCAGATAGTATTCCGGATCGGCCAGCGGCAATCCTTCCAAATGCTCCCATGATTGTCTTTCAATTTTATGGTTCGGCAAGACCGACGATATGCGCGAGAGAACTGTCGCCTCGACAGGGATGCGAATGTCATCACGATTCCTCACTTGAAGCACGAAGGACGTTCTACCCTTTGTGGTGGCTGCCCGGACATCATTCACTCCTAAAACTAGCATACGATGCTTCGTCCGGCTGAAATCGCCTCTTCTCAAGCAACTCTCCGTAATAAAGCTCGACTGGCTAGCACTATCCAACAAAAGACGAACCGGAAACGCATTGCCATGAACATCGAGTATGTCAGCCTTCGCGGTAGACAGCAGTACGACCGGACTGGACCGTATCACGCTAGTCATTGTAACGAGCGATTTATTGTTTTGCGATGTGGCAGGCGACTCAACTTCCTGTGCGCTAGAGACCGGAGTGACCGGAGCGACCGTAGAAGACGAAGAGGTCCCCTGGTCGAAATGCAGAAGTGTGTGATGCCTTGACTGACACGACCGACACGTCCAACTAGAAGGACAAGCTTTCATACCATGACCTAAACGAAGACAATTTATACACAATCTCAATTTTTTGGCCATAGAATGTCGTTCTTTGGCTGATAACTTTAAGAATTGAGAACACTTATTAATAGCATGTTGCTCCTTACAAACGAGACACGCTGCTGTATTAGTTACAAAAGACGAAACTGACGCACCAGGTTTTGAGGACTGAGTTTGAGACTTCGCGCCCTTCTCTCCTGGCTTGATGGAAGTGTCCGATGAGCTTGACATTGAGGAAAACACCTTGCAATATTCCTGCAGGAAAGTCGTCAACTGGTCATACCGAGGGATTTCAGTCTTCCTATGCTCTGATTCAAATTTCTCTCTCAATGACGGAGTGAGTTTATCTAGCAAGAGGTTAAGCAAAATGAAACTCCAAGAGTCTGTCGGAAAGCGCATCAAATCCAATGCTCTGATGTTCTCAGTAAACGTGTCTAGTAATGCATAGAATTTGCCGAATCCTGCTTCAATGACTTTGCTTTAACTATAGAATTCCAATAATGAGTAGCTAACTTCCTCTTATTCTGATATCTACCTATCAAGGCATCATACGCTATCGGATAATGTTCCGCTGATAATGGTAAATTTTTCACGACGCCAAGGGCTTCCCCTTTTAAAGACGACAATAAATATTGATATTTCTCCATGGCGGAGATCTGCTTATTATTATAAATCGAAGTATTGTAGAGCGCAATAAATGGGGGCCAAAGCGATAAATCTCCGGAGAAATGAGGAAGAGAAATCTTCGGCAATTTTACCGCCTAAGAAGAAGTCGAATCTCGCGAGGATAATGTCCCCGATGGAGACATGTCCGTCAGGTCATAATACTTAGCCTTTATGGCGTAATGCATCTTATCGAACTGAGCTCTAATTTGATCCTCCTTTTCAAAGTCCGCAGTCGAATCCTGAAGCAATTTTAAATGCATATGTTCAAATTCTTCCACGATTTTTACTAAACCGGGGTAACGTGCAAGAAAGAGCGATTTATTCTGTGGATTGACGTCAACGACCAAAGAGGCATCATAAATCTCCTTTACTCTTCTCATACACAACTCTCGTCTTGCATGAGAGACTTTCGTCATCTTGACTCGAAAACAAAGAATAGCAAATACGAATAAGTAGGTCACGAAAAAACGAATAATAGATGCTAATGACAGGAAAGTCGCAAGATAATACTATAAGTCGCGAAAGAAACAATTAATAGTAATAATATTATAATAATGATGTAGGTATGTTTATTCATACGTGATTTAATAATTATTCAGTTTGATCTAGAGGTGGCAATAACGATCGACTACAATTCGTATTCTAACGTAAGAAAATAATGTATATTATTTCGAAAGGTCGACACAATGGGAAATGAAAGCGAATAATATTGATACACGCGATCCAACGTTCGGAAGCGTTCTTGTAATCGAGAAAAAAAGGATAAACGTCGCTCTCGCTGACGCCACCGGCAGCAAGTAAACGAATGGCTCACTAATTCAATTGATTATTTTATAATAAATTCCTGAAATACGCAAAGTAATATTATACTAATAAACACAAGAATAATCAATAACGATCGATATAATTCAATGATCAATCAATATCCATCAATCAACAATTGTAATAGTCAATACTCAATAATGTAATAAGCGATAATAGTAATAATCAATAATTGTAATGATCAATGATTCAGTAATCATTTATTCGATAATCAATAACTCAATTATCAATAAGCAAGAAAAAGTGCAATCAATAAGTGTTCGATATTAACAAGTAATACAGCAAACAACTATACAATAGAATGCGCACAAAAATATTCCGTAAGAATAATTGCAATAATAGTGGCAATTAATAGCCGCACACAAATGATATCAGATAATAGCAAATAGCATAAAAAATAGCAAAATAGTAACAGATAATATCAAGTAATAGTAGCAAGAAATAGTAGCGAGCAACTATAGCGACAATGAATTACGAATCGTAATATCGAAAATGATCGCAAATAAGAATGGCAAATAATAGCAAATAATAGCAAATAATAGCAAGTAGTAGCAACAATAAATGTAATAAAGATAATAAACGCCAGCAACAATCGTGTGGTTCGCAATGGTTTATTATAACGAAATTTATGTTAGCAAGATTCCGATATTAGAGCGAACCGAGTGTAGCGCTCACGAAAACATCGACACACGCAAAAACTCTGGAATGCCGCGATAAAGAGAGAGCGATAATCAAAATACAAGCAATATCGGGCAACGAAAGGTTGCTGTTAAATCGTACTAACATTCGACTAACGATTTAATTTAAATAATATCCGGCTCGAAGGACCATTGTTCAGGAGGGTATTGACAAGTCTCCTGTTTTTGCTAATTAAGCTAATTAGACGCGAAATCTTTACTAAACGAAATTTAGCTTGATTTTTCACAAACGATATTCAACGAAATCCACGAAATGAAATTTAACTAAAGGGCGACTCACCGCACGATACATACCTTGCTTTCCATCCGGAGGTATCTCGCGGTTGATGACCAGTATCCTGACTCTCATTAATGTAGGCAAGCGTAGTTAAGCCAAGCAAGGTAGCAAGCAATGTAGATGAAGAATAGATACGGCAATTAGCACGCAGGACAGATGCAGGCAAGCAAGATAGATGCAGGCAAGTAAGGTAGATGCAGGCAAGCAAGGTAGATACAGGCAAGCAATCGTCTCTCTCTCTCCTTTTTGATCACTGCCTAGCCGTGTGCTCTTCACTGAGTCTCGTGAGCAAGTGAGTTTCCCTGAAAATAGGGTTGCCAGCGAGTAATGTGCTCTTCCTTCCGCTACCGTCGATGGATAGGCGATGGCAGCACCGATAGGTGAGTCGCTTGATTGCTTTGTAAAAGCGCCGAATCGCCGATCCACCAACGTTTCGCGCGAAAATTGAATACATATACTTATGCTAACTTTTAAGAAATATAATACCAAATCAGTAATTGATCGGTTATAATTCTATAACGAACAAAACAAAGCAAGCTAAAACTATATACAATATGTTACAAAAGGCCGTGCACCGAACATATATTGTATTAATTAATAAAAAATATCATATTTTACAAATTCGTATCTTTGTATACAAAATATACGTCACAATTATAATATTTTTTGAAAATAGAAACTAGAAAGTAAAATCCGACGAGTAAGATAGGTCCTCAAGCACAGTAATTTGTTTGTTGGCCAAAAACTCCCAGAAATACAGTTGTGTACGCAGGTGCATTGTCATGATACAAGATTCATTTGAGCTATAACACAAACCGTGAGTTTGAGAAATGTTGCATAAAATGGAAGAAACGCTGGATATCATCCCAAATAGACTATTTTAAAGAGGATTATATTCTAGTTTGTGGCGGTACTCGCCACAAGAAGCACGGCGACGCTTCCGTCGCCGCCGCCAGGCGGCGCGCGCCGGGAAACTAATCCGAAGATGAAAGACGGCGCGGAGGCTACATAAACGCGCGCCGCGCAGTACCAAAAACCTCCGCTAGGCGTCGCACGCCAAGTTTCCTTTCCCGAAAGTAAGAAACAGTTAATCGGGTATATAAAGGGGACCCCCGCAGAGAAAAACAGATCCTGCCCACGCATTATTACAGCGCTCGGCGCTCCCCAGAAAGAAGTCACTTCATCTCCTTAGCTAGAGGAATCAACAAGCAGGCGTTACGCGCCAACGACCCGGCGACTCCTCGCCTGCCTCTGGCGCCCTGCGCCTCGACACCGGCGTTACGCGCCTACAATCCGGCGACTCTTCGCCTGCCTCTGGCGCTCTGCGCCTCGACACCGGCGTTACGCGCCTACAATCCGGCGACTCTTCGCCTGTCTCTGGCGCTCTGCGCCCCGACACCGGCGTTACACGCCAACGATCCGGCGACTCTTCGCCTGTCTCTGGCGCTCTGCGCCCCGACACCGGCGTTACACGCCAACGATCCGGCGACTCTTCGCCTGTCTCTGGCGCTCTGCGCCCCGACACCGGCGTTACACGCCAACGATCCGGCGACTCTTCACCTGTCTCTGGCGCTCTGCGCCCCGACACCGGCGTTACACGCCAACGATCCGGCGACTCTTCGCCTGCCTCTGGCGCCCTGCGCCTCGACACCGGCGTTACGCGCCCACAATCCGGCGACTCTTCGCCTGCCTCTGGCGCCTGTACGCCGTGGTCGCAACGACGGCACAAAATCCTAGGCGTTAGGATATTCCAGGACTCCAACAAGAACACTGGCGGCAAACGTCCACGATCCGGCGACAAACGCCCGCGATCTAGCGACAAACGTCCACGACCCGGTACTAAACGTCCGCGTCCCAAGGACGGCCACCTACCGGGGGAAAAACCGTGCCCAAAGACCACGCAGCGGGTCTACACGCCGACTCCCGAGCCAGACACGACGAGTTCGGAACCCGAGTTGACTCTGCACCCTTCGTCGCCGCTAACATTGTTGACGGCCTGCGTGACCCCGGAACGGGTCGTATCGACTACCCAACCGCAGTCACTTCAGACACGGTCACCATCTCGTTCTGTCGCTGTCGGTACGCAGACGGAAGAGCCGAGAACGACCAGGCTAGACCTTCAGGACCAAGCAACGCAAACGAAGGCCGAGGCCACGACATCCCACCAAGACCAGGGGACTCAGACGAAGAAACGGGGAGGACTAATGAAATACATACCTATCGACTACCGTACACAGACACGTAAACACCTGTAAATATTGTAAATATAATGTGTTAACTGCACTAAAGAATTTCGTCACTGCGCACATCTCAGCATCCAACTACCTGTCCCTACCTCTACGAGTATAAAATAGTAGTATAAGACCTACATAGTTTAACAATTAAATATATATTTATGTTTCAATCGCGAGGTCGCGAATTTTATCATTAAATCTCGTATAAGAGTGCTCTCGTACTTTTTAATAAAAAATAGTGCTAAAGTAGGGATACTATGAGAGTTCTAACTCAGGTCCTCTGAGGGGGGTG
This sequence comes from Prenolepis imparis, assembly GCF_030444845.1. Lineage (NCBI taxonomy): Eukaryota > Metazoa > Arthropoda > Insecta > Hymenoptera > Formicidae > Prenolepis > Prenolepis imparis. The sequence goes on from NW_028141168.1 coordinate 1,292,695, forward strand.
CGGGGCGCGGGGGGTTCTCCGGGGCGAGGGGTATGACGTCACGCGGGGCGGGGGTATCTCGTTGGCGCGGGGGCTGACGTCACGCGGGTGGAGGGGGATGTTTCGACAAAAGGGGGGGGGGAGTTTTCTGAGTGCAATATTTGTAGATGGTATCTTTACGACTTTTTTATGAGGGTTCTTAGACATTTTCCCCAAAAAGGTATAGAACAAGCGTCGATGATTAACAATTTTGTACCCTCGTTAATATAATTTTATTACGGAAGCGCCGATGTCCGGCTGCTCGTCAACGGAGCGTTCTAGAATCCATTAAAACTATGTTTTTCATTTTATAGACATTTTATCATTAGGAAAGGAATGAAGATTTTAGGGCTGACGCTGCGACGAACATGTCTAAACGTGATTTAATAGGCCTCTACCTATTTGCGTTGACGTTCGGCAGCTTTGTACCCTCGCGGAAAATCTTCCATAAAAACGAGAGCGAAACATTTTTCTTAATATTTGTTAAGGAACAATGCAACGTATCGGCGCCAACGTTCGGCAGCTTGTGTCCTTACTCCTCTATCCATAAAACCGATATCTCGGGAAACTATCTTTTGAGATACGCCAAATGTTAGAAAAAAAGATAGAATTAGGTGAAATATATATAAGGAGGATGAGAGCGCGTCAAACCATAGTACGATTTGAAAGCGCATAGATGCAGCGGTGAAAAAAGTTTAGTGGTTACTTTCTTGTATTAGAAGTGTTAGTGGTATAATAGTGAATAAAAGAAATAATGGAAAACATCGAGCAGAACGAACGCGACCTGTTGGAGCGGTCCCGCCAAGTCACCACCTTGGGCGAATATTTTGAATGGGCGCTGCGCTGCGAGGACTTTATCAAACTGCTCGAAGAACGCAGTCGTGTCAAGCGTCCGCGACTCTCCATTGGATATAGACAATCTTTGGTTGCTAGAATCGCGCGACTCGAGGGTGCAAAGACTCGATTGCAGAGACAGTTTATACCCAGTGGTGGTAATTACAGTGGCGGTAATTACAGTGGCGATAATAACACGGGAAGACTCGTTTGGCGAGAGATCGATACCGCGCTCGAAAATCGGATACTGACAGGTGCGGTGATTAACGCAGACTATATCGAACCGCGACAATTTGTGGAAGACGCTAGTAGTGTAGTACTCGAGCAAGTGCAAGATGTTATAAAAATACACAACTGTGCAAAAGTAAATACCGTGTTCAACGGTGAGTTTGTGACAGGTGATATGCGCTCCAACAAAAGCATTAACACGCGAAATTATGAACTCTTTCGCACGTCCGATTTACACGAGTGGTATGAGCGGCATGTCATCGAATCCACATTGGCGTCTCTCGAAGAGTTTCAGGAACGTGATAGCGGATGGGCATTGTCACGAATCCTTGATCTTGCGGTCAACGTCAACAAGTGCAATCCTATGCGCGCGGGGTGTTATCTAAACTTACCGCGAGAAATTATGACGAAGAGAGCAGTGGTGAACGTGCAGTCTAAAGACAATGCATGTTTCGCGTGGTCAGTGGTGGCCGCTCTGTACCCCGCCGAAAGAAATGTGACACGGGAATTTTCATATCCTCATTACACGACAGTGCTAAATTTACAAAACATTGAGTTTCCGATGACGTTAAACCAAATTAAAAAGTTTGAACTGGCAAATAACATCACAATCAACGTCTACGGCATTGAGAGGAAGAAGGAATTATCTATTCTTCCGATACAGCTCACCGATCGGAAGAGAGAAAAACATGTAAATATGCTGTATGTGGAGGAGGACGACAGCGTTGGGCATTTCGCGTATATAAAAAATCTATCTCGGCTTGTCAGCACGCAACTGAGCAAACACAATGGTCAAAAATATTTCTGCGATCGGTATGTATATTTATTGCAAACTATATAATAATTTTAAATAAAATTGTAAATAAAATTGTAATTTTTTTTTCACAGATGCTTGCACTTCTTTAATTTGAGCGAAAAATTGGAGGCTCACATTGCGGACTGTCGAGAAATGAACGACTGCGCTATCCGATTACCAAGCGATAAAGACAAGTGGCTCGACTTCGACAACTACAACAGAAAGGAGCGATTTCCCTTCGTGGTGTACGCCGACTTGGAGTGTGTGCTGAAGAAGACGCCGGAACATGCGTCATACTCCCAACATCACGAGGTATTTAGCGTTGGGTATTACGTGCAATGTTCGTACGACAACTCGTTATCCGCGTATAATTCTCGCCGTAGTATCGATTGCGTTTCATGGTTCGCCGAAGAACTTAAAAATTTAGCGCATCGCGTAAAGGGTATTTTGTCTGATAATGTCCACATGACAAAATTAACGCAAGATGAATGGGAAAAATTTCATAGCGCCACGCATTGTCATATATGCGAGAAACCGTTTGCGCCGGATGATACACGCGTACGCGATCATTGTCATCTGACCGGGCGATACAGGGGTCCCGCGCACTCAAACTGTAATCTAAACTACAAAGACTCTTATGTCATTCCTGTAGTTTTCCATAATCTATCCGGCTATGACGCACATTTTATCATAAAAGAAATAGCTACCGCGTATGAAGGACGCGTAGATGTGCTTCCAATAACAAAAGAAAAATACATTTCATTTACGAAGACTGTCAATAGTACCGACGACGATAAAGATCGGAAAGCTTGTATGAAATTACGATTCATCGATTCATACAAATTTCTCAGTGCTAGTCTTGACAAATTGGCATCTTTTTTGAATAAGGATAAGTTAAAAATTTTGCGTTCCAATTTTTCCGCATTATCCGCTAACAATTTTGAATTATTAACGCGAAAAGGTGTCTTTCCGTACGAGTACATTGACTGCGTGGACAGGCTGCAGGACACGCGTTTACCACCACGCGAATCGTTTTACAGTTCTTTAACCAGTGACACTGTATCCGAGAGCGACTACGCACACGCCGTCAACGTGTGGCAGCAGTTCTCCATTCAAACCTTGGGTGAATACAGCGATCTGTACTTAAAAACTGATGTCTTGTTGTTGGCAGATATATTTGAAAACTTTCGCGACACTTGCATCGCGAGTTACGGACTCGACCCTACGTATTATTATACTCTTCCTGGGTATACATGGGACGCTATGTTAAAACATACATGCGTAAATTTCGAACTGCTTACCGATATCGATATGGTTATGTTTATTGAACGGGGTATACGCGGCGGTCTAAGTCAATGTTCAGGAAGATACGCGCATGCTAATAACAAGTACATGCAGTCATACGATCCATCGAAACCATCATCATATTTAATGTATTTAGATGTAAATAATTTGTATGGATGGGTAATGTGTCAACCACTGCCTTATGCCGATTTTCGATGGGTCGACGATGTATCTAACTTTGACATCTCGTCAATAGCGCTCGATTCACCTACAGGCTATATCCTCGAAGTAGATTTAGAGTATCCACAACATCTTCACGACACGCACACTGACCTACCGTTTTGCCCGACACGTGACAAACCGCCCGGCAAGCGGGAAGATAAGCTTCTCGCAACGCTATATGATAAGAAGCGTTACGTCATACACTACCGCAACCTGCAGCAGTGCACGCGTCACGGCCTTCGCGTTACAAAAATACATCGCGTATTACAATTCACTCAATCCGCATGGCTCCGCGATTACATTGAACTAAATACAAAATTTAGAACACAAGCGAAAAATGATTTTGAGAAAAATTTGTACAAATTGATGAACAACGCGGTATTTGGCAAAACGATGGAAAATGTGCGTAATCATGTAGATGTAAAATTATTGACAAAGTGGGACGGACGATACGGAGCAGAGGCGATGATAGCGAAACCAAATTTCCATAGCAGGAGCGTCTTTTCAGAAAATTTAATTGCCGTAGAATTACGTAAACTAGAAGTAAAATTTAACAAACCAATCTATGTTGGTATGTGTATACTCGACATATCGAAAGTGTGTCTGTACGAATTTCATCACGAGTACATGTCACCGCTCTATCGTGACAGATGTCGGGTAATGTACACCGATACAGATAGTTTAATATATCATATTAAATGCGAAGACGTGTATGAAAATATGAAACGCGATATCGCTAGATTCGATACGAGCGATTATCCAACTGACAACGCGTACAGTATACCGCTTGTGAATAAAAAGGTGCTAGGTCTAATGAAGGATGAAAATAATGGCGCGATAATGACTGAATTTGTAGGACTTAGAGCAAAAATGTACGCTTTGCGAGTAGATGGTAAGAAAGATACAAAAAAGGTTAAAGGTGTCAAAAGTAACGTTGTCGCGAGAACGATAACATTCGACGATTATACGCGGTGCCTGAACGACGAGATTGAAATGACACGTAGTCAGTCATGTATTAGGTCGAAATTGCATGAAGTATACACCATCTGCGAGACAAAAATTGCTCTAAGTCCGTACGACGATAAGCGGTATATCATACCTGATTCGACCGACACATTACCATGGGGACATTATCAGATACCCTTATAAAATATAATGTAATATAATGTAATATAATGTATGTGCGATATGTTATGTAACATATGTGTATGTATTTCATATATTGGAACGGAAAGGATGTATTAATAAAGATTTTGTATTTCACATATTTCATGTATATTGTAATATTTCAAATACTTTTATTTGTTGTACACATTATATATTTTTTAATTTTTGAGTAATTAATAAATACAATTTGTATGAATTAAATTGCATTGTCCTTATGTATCCAAGAGTTGTGCGAATTGTCAAATCCCAGCCATTTTACGTAAACCTCGTCACCCCTCCTGCGCAGTACTTTCTCTACGAGATATACGTCCGGATAATTCGCGCTATGCAACTCGTGCTCGTAAAACGCTCCAGCGACAGATGTTTTGCGATAGTCCTCGAGTAGATAGGTTACGGGATTAGTACGCTGCACTTTAACAATTTTAAACACTTCGGTTGTCCAATTTGGTGTGTAACCCTTCTCGAAAAGTTTCTTGTACTTGCTAACGCGTACCGGGTCACCTACTTTGAATTTCGCCGGAGCGGCAATCTTTATGTTACTATATACCGTTTTTAAAAGTTTATCAGCGATCGCGGGGGTGACGTCGACGGGTCGCATGCCGATCGTTCGATGCTTGCGCGCGTTGTAATCCGATATGAGTTCCGCCAACGCGTCGATCCACTTGTAAGTTCCGTTCAGCGTAAACATCTTCCACATGTCGTTCTTCAGCGTGCGATTGAATCGCTCCACAACCGATGCCTTCAATACCGAATATGTAGAATAGTGATTGATGTTATGTTTCCGTATAAGCCGTTGCACGTCGGCGTTATAAAATTCTTTCCCCATATCGGTTTGCATGTTTCTCGGGCATCTCTTGCTATCTCGAATTATCTCGGCGATAGCGTCAGCCGTCTCGCTTCCACCTTTACTCTTGAGTGGTATGGCCCACGCGTACTTGCTCAACACATCGATGACGGTGAGTATGTAGTGGTAACCTCTGTTGAAACGAGAGTACGGACGCATCTCGACGATGTCAGCTTGCCACAGGTCATCGTATCCCCGCACTATGACGTGTCTTCGGGGAAAATTTTTCCTTGCCGGCGCGTGCAGTTCGTTCACCAACTGCCGTTTCTCCAAACTATGTTGTTTCATCGCTTCGTCGGTTTTTCTCGATCGCCGTTTGTCGCTCGTTTTATGATTCATTTTCGTTTGTCGTTCTTCAATAGCCGTTCCTGACCCGTTCTTGAGCCGTTCGTAGCCGTTCCTGACCCGTTCTTGAGCCGTTCCTGACCCGTTCGTAGCCGTTCCTGACCCGTTCGTAGCCGTTCCTGACCCGTTCGTAGCCGTTCCTGACCCGTTCGTAGCCGTTCCTGACCCGTTCTTGAGCCGTTCTTGAGCCGTTCTTGTGTTGTTTACTTCCGTTCTTGACCCATTCGAAAATCGTTCTTGATTCGTTCGCTGCCTTGTTCACAGTCGTTTCTAACCCGTTCGTAGCCTTTCCTGACCCGTTCGCAGCCGTTACTGACCCGTTCGCAGCCCTGCTTGAGTTGTTTGTAGCCTTGCATGTAGCCTTTAAAGACTTGTTCGTAGCCTCGTTCGCAGCCCTGCTTGAGTTGTTGGTAGCCTCGTTCGCTGTTGCTAGGCCGTTCATAGCCTCGTTCGCAGCTGTTGCTAGGCCGTTCACTACCACTCATTGTAGTTAGATAGTAGTTCGATAATCCTTCGTAGCTGTTCGATAATTGTTCGTAGCCGTTCGATAACCCTTCGTAGATGTTCGATAACCGTTCGATAGTCGCTCCTAACCCGTTCACTGCTGCTCATTCAGGTTGATAGCCGTTTCTGAGTTAGCGTTAGCCGCGCGTTGAAGTTCGTTTATCACAATCTGTATTGCCCGCACATCCTTCTCGAACGAAGTCAGCTTCTCATCTGATTCTTTCTGTTGATTCATCAATCTTTTAACGCAGGATTCCACATACAGTTTGTTGACGGCATCGGTGTCAGCCTCAGGTTGCGCTACACGACGAATCTTCCTCGACCTTGCGTCATAGTCCGTAACGACGCGACACAGAGCGTTTTCGTGCACATAACTTTTCACCAATCTATCCCAAGAACCGCTTGTGCCGGTTGCATCATTTCTTGGTTCGAATAATCCAAATTTGTTGATAGGCATTTTTTTTTTCCACCGATGAGTGACGCTGATCGACTGATTAGATTTGTCGAGACACCATTCAATTTATAATAATGCCTGCTTCGCGAAGTTCCTCGATGATCGACAGGATCTCATTGTCGTGAGCGTTGTGGCCAGCTCGGCGCGAAGCGTCCAGCAATCGTACCCGATCCACTAGCTCGTTGGGGTCATCCCAGTGTATGTAATCGATCTTATTGTCGGTTAGCGCCATCGCGTGAGGCATGAATACTCCCTTTCCAGATTTTTTCTTTTCAATCGATATCAATGGTGCGATTATATGTTTGTACTTGTATCCCCTGTTGCTTCGTAATTGGCCTTGTGTGTCATAATTGCGTTTATGCGCGTTCGTCGCCAATAATATACTCTTGTATTTACGCATATCATCCTCCGTGTAAATGTCATCATCGGGAATTCTCTTGAAGATCAATTCGTATAATCCTGGTGTACCAATGTACCTCACTTCATCTATAATTATAGAGTCATATTTGTCAATGTCGAATCGTTTGTTACCGAGACGCATTTCATCCTTGTCGAAATAGACACCGTACACGTGATCGATTTTCCTTTCTTTGTCGCCACCGAGGAGAGTGCTCATGTACTCTTGTCCCAGTGGTCCCAAGTGCTTTCGCAACATTTCTTGACCTTCCAGCGTTTGAGTACTCTGCGTTGATACCACTGCTT